>NC_090725.1:258582144-258584644 GCF_036898095.1 Palaemon carinicauda | reverse complement strand
AACTTGGGGAAATTGATCCCCCAGTTTGAATCTAAATTTCCCTCTCTCATCTTATTTTTCCTCTGAATATTACTTCGACCTTTTCCTAGTTTTACAAACCTTTCGTCTTGCTGTCCCAACTGAGTAATATTTCCTTTATATATATATATATATATATATATATATATATATATATATATATATATATATATATATATATATATTCTTTTCCTTAATGGCGTGAATGTCTTCACATCCGTTATTGCTGCCTGTTTCGATGAACGGAAGGAGGTATCACGGTTAGGGGGTATTAGCATTCAAAGCTATATGTGAGAGTATTGGATGATCTCAGCCATCCCGAAGATGGACTGGACCTTTTTGGCAAAACTATTCTCAAGGGTTGAATCTTGGAAATCCAGGGGGATCCAATGCTTGGAGTAGGGCTCAAGGGTTCTAGCTGTAAGCCAATTATTACAGATATGGGGAGGACGATTCCATAGTTTCTTGGTCTCAGTCCTAACAGGCGAGTTCAACTTACACCTGTGCCTCTATATCTGATTTGATGCTACCCTTCGGGTAGGGTATGAAGTCGATCATCTGGGAAGTATACTCTCATTGTGCTGATAGTGGAGAGTGCAAATTTCCTTTCCGACATGTGATGCCTTAGTATTCTCGAGCAAGTAAATTAAACAAAAAACGAACCAAACACGGCTCCTTCTTATGGATTTTGCTGACAACGACCCCTCCCCTCCCCCTAGGTATGTTGACTCGCCCCCGGCACTGATGAAGACCTCTGCAATTCTAATTAAGGAAATTTATGTTGACCAAGGAATTAAGAGGGACCCATCTTTAAATGCTCAGAAACTTGATAGAAATGTAAGAAAATTAACGGTCATCCACGTATGTGATATGCTAATAAATTGCCATTTTGAAGCATTGTGCATGACTTTTAAACCATAGGGTAAAATTTGGGAAATACGGATGAAATGCAAAGAAAGTAATGAGAAATGGGAAGCATGGGCCTCCTTCAGTAATAACGAGGAAGCTTTCAAAGCAGTCTGGGAGATTTCCGAAATAAAAGTTAATAATTGTGAGATTACCCGAAGCGCTATGCAATGCAGCTCCTGGAAACCTGGATGTATATTGCCCCCATTGACTAGTGTCTGAGTGAGTCGGTGACACCAAAGTGAATCTGATATCGGAAAGAAAGCCTAAGCCAGAAGAATTTAAATACTTTAAATTTAGTTAGATAAAACAAAGGAAAGTGGGTACCATACAGCGTGCAAACATTTCTAGATTTGGCAAGAAATCCATCTTAATTCGTGCCAGATCTAGAATATTATAAAATTTGAAGAAAATCTCATGGTGGTTATCAAACCACATCTGAATTTTAGCTATTGAAGAGGTGAAATTTTCAACAAAGACTTATATGATTTAGCGAGGATGAAATCTTAGATATGTGCCCAAAAGAAATATGGAAGGTTCATAAGATTCCCAGAACCACTGTGATTATTTTCACTTTTAAAGACCATGATGTACCCTCTCATATATACATCGAAAATGAGAGAATACTAGTTTGCTTGTATAAACAGAAACCATTGCAGTGCTTCAATTGTTTCAAGTTTGGTCATCCATCAAGGGTATTTGAAAACGTAAAGATGTGACAATTGTTCTGATCCTGAGCATGGACCCTGCACTAATATTACAAGGTGCACTTATTGTAGACAGGATCACAAGCCAACCAACAGGAAATGTCCTCAATACCAAACAAGAAGCAGCAGTTTAGAAGTCAGATGCAGAGCATATCAGTGTGGGATATGCTAGGCGACTTCTAACAAAAAACCAAGAGTTATGCCAAGGCCTTAAAATCTAAGGATGCAGGAGATCCAGGAAAAATTACAACACCAGTTAGACTAGGTAATGTGAAGCATCCTATTGCTAAATCACCCCCTAAAGCTATTAACAAGCATCGTAATTTAGATCCAGTGCCTCTCTTCAAAAAGGCACCACCTCCTTCCTCTGTCTGCCACACCTCGGGCAGCATCATTGCCAGATCTAGGGAAGGAAACATATGCTACAAAGGTACTGGATGTACCTATCATGATGGAGATAGTTAATCCTAATAGCTTTCCATCTTTCAGTCGAAAAAGAGGGAGACCACCATCCCTCTCCCCTCCAACAAGAAATACAAAAATTCTTATAGCATATAAGTACGATGTTCTATCTGAAAAAGATAATAAATTTTAAAAAGATTTAAATATATCGAAAATTAATGTTGGTGCACCATCCCGCTCGACAAATAAATGAGAAGGCTACCAAGAAAAATCTTAAAACCCAGGCTTAGCAAGACTTAATTTTTCAAAAAGAGTATCAGAGAATCTTATAAATTCAAAAACCTTTGATGGGATGACTTTCAAGGAATCATCCTAAATGTATACTTCATTTTCTCTTCAATTTTACCCTGGAGCTGTCAAGGTCTGAGGGCTAAATATGAAGAACTTAAGCTCCTCATTCATGAGCA
>NC_090725.1:258547144-258574644 GCF_036898095.1 Palaemon carinicauda | reverse complement strand
TGCCGTATCTTTAGTGTTTATACGAGCTTTGCACTCGTTCTTGTATTCACATCAATAACTTCATTAAACGGGCTTATTTTCTATGCTTGTCGAACACATATATACTGTACATTGCGATAAAACTTTAGATTGACCTTACTAATTTTTGAAATGTTCACATTATAAAAAACAAAGAAAATATTAACGATCTACTTAACTATGTGATATTCAAAACAGGAGCAAAGGAAAACCTCCAGGAGACAATGAATAGAGCAGCAAAATCTTGAAATTTATTATCATAGTATAGTGTCTCAGTAATGTCACTGATTAAACACTGATGCCACCCAGATACGGTGTCCATGGCACTGGACCCATGTCCCCTCGTCTTGAATCTCTCATAACCTATCAAAAAAAAAAAAAAAAAAAAAAAAAAAAAAAAAAAAAAAAAAAAACTACCATAAATGTAAAGAGATCCATATGATAGATGCAACAATATAAATACAAAATCAGATCACAAACCTTAGAAACTAAACTTCAGATAAACAAATACAAATGGTTTAATCCTTGCTGAAAATATGCCGTCATGAAGGTAAACTCTGATGATGAATAAAAATATCTTTAGAAAATACAATAATATTAGTGAAAAATATATAAGTTCCGAGATTTAATTTTACGGGACTAGTGATATGGACGTCGCGAAAATTACTTTAATATTTCAATTGATGTGTGCCAACTTTATGAGACCAACCTCAAAGTAACCAGACGTCTTATGTGCCTGAAGAGTTCGCCGTCGATGTTAGTCCTCTTGTCGACCTGAGCTGTAGAGTACCAGGAATAACAGACGGCCATAACTTTCCAAAGGCGGAGAACATTGCCCCCCACTGCTGCTCCGTGGTCCAGCAATTTACACTTCTTATTTTTTCATATAAGCAAAGACTAAGAACCTCAAAAACAATATTGTAAAGGTTCCTAAAACAGTTTTCATTATTGAACAAGCCGTGGTATGGAGAATGGTGAGTTGTTGGCGGGTGAGAAACAACTGCCGAAGGTTAACAAATAAACCTTGAAAAAAACTCTGAAATTTTACTTGTAATTCTTGAATGGGTTAACAGTTGTTTATACGACCAAAATATCGGGAAGTTGAATCTCTTAATTGTCAGCACAGAACTTACGTTATTATTTAGGACTAATGATTGCTAAACAAATTTCAGAGATCTTTTTAAGAAAAAATAAGAAACAGACAAAATATATTTTATCTTATTTTCTACACTCCCCCCCAAAAGCATTCAATCATATATACTTTATACCTGAATATGATTGAATGTAAAATTTATATATAAACAAAAAACCTGTCACCATAAAATATATCAAATGGTATATGCTAATATTCGATTTCATCATTCAAGATTTGAAGTTTTCATTATGCTGTTTTTTTTTTTTTGCAGCTTCTCTCACAGGTAGATTTGCGCTTAGGAGACTCATAATAGCTACTTACACCCCGGACCTCATCAATCACCTTCTTAGGCCTTAAAAGAAAAATTAAATTAGACACATGTCTCTTGGTTAATTCACGAGTTTTACCCTTGTACAAGATCGCCCCAGTAACTTCTCCTAATTCATTAGTCAATGTTTCTTTAACAATTGCCATAGGATATTGGCCGGCCTTACTAAAGGGTTTCTTAATCTGTACAATGTCATTCTATAATATACTAGTGTGCTTTACGGGTTTATAATGATCTTTAACATTGACTGCTTGCTGTAAGAGTGAAGTAATAAACTCTGAATTGTATATCTCTATCAGATTCTGTCGAACTTTACGAATTTTAGAAAAGTTATCCTTTATTCTGTCAGTTAACTCAAGTGAAAAGTTATCTACTTCCAAATCAGTAGATGGTTTTAATGGTGAAATAACATGGACAGACACTAAATCATACCCCCCAATAAACTTTGAGGAGTTATCAGGTCAGGCAAAGTCGATCTCAGGTTAGTCTCCTGCAAGGCTTCCTTAAATGCCATGGGTCTTCTGTTAAACGTGTATTGTTTTACCTATCAGAAATTCAGTCTCTAATCTCTTAACACATTATTTTGAATTGCACCATATATTAGTTTCTTTGTCAACTTTACACAGCTTTCTACCATAGACCCCAAAGCACTATTTCCCTTAAAAAAAAAAAAAAAAATACTGCTGAAACTGAATAGGTTTTATACCATTCTCCTCAAAATATGAATTAACCTCAGGATCCTTCAAAAAATCCATGACAGAATTAGCGCCACTGACTAGCTGGGTACCCATATCTGAAAGGCACAATTCTAGTATCCCATATTCAAAACAATGAAGCTGAAAAGCTCTTAGATATTCATTAACTGTTATATTCATACAGTTTCAAATTTATGGCCCTACTCCATGTACATGTGATACACAACAGCCAAACTTTGATTTTCTGGTGATTTGAACGTACAAAGAATGGACCCGTATAGTCAACAAATATGGCTCTATAAGGGGTTTATGGGGGGGGGGGGGTTACCCTAAAATCACGGTATGAATTTTGGTTTACCCTAGTAGTTCTATCATTAAAATGTCTACAGGTTACACGGGTTTTTAAAAAAATTTTGACAGTTGTAAAATAGCAGGGTATCCAAAAAGTTTTTCTAATTTCCAATAGTAGAGAATAGAATCCTGCATGTGCAAATCTCTCATGATAATTCTCAAAAATTAACTTAGCTAGTGGACTATCTTTGGAAAGTAAAATGGGAAACCTGTACCTCTTGTCCTTTAATTTGTCTAGTTTGCTACGTACTCGCAAGAGCCCTTCCTTATCAATGTAAAGGTTAAGTTGTCCAATGATCTGGGGTAAATCCTTAAGTAAACATCTGTTGGAATCAAAATACTCGAATTCTTCTGGGAAATTATGTTTTTGGTCCTTCGATAATACAAGACGACTAGCATCTGCGAAAAAATTATGTCCAAAATTCAAATCAGCATACTTATCAGGATGCTTTAATTTAATCTAAAGTTTCAACCTATTCACATATGTTAACACACCTCTGTATGTCAGGATAAGTTTGTGAAAATCTGAAACACTATACAAAGTCTGCTCTTAATGATCATCTGTTTCCCTAGATACAGTAGCTCCATAGGAATTAATCTCTTCACGGGATGGACTTATTAATATATCCGGGTTAGGAACAGTAAATACTTGTGTCATGTCTGCTAAACTCTGGTCTAAGGTTATTCTTCCGGAACTCAGGGCCTGAAAAGTAATTTGTTATCATTAGCTGTTTGTAGGATAGGCAACGAGAAATGCAATCAGTCGTATTGTCTTCCCCAGAAATAAAGCAAAATGTAATGGGATGTTTTTCACAAATTCCATTAATGTCCAGCAGTCTGTTCTTGACAAAAACAGAAACTTTCTGTAATTTATCCAGTTTAATGGAATAGGAATGAATCCAGGATAAAGCCACCAAACTATCCGAATACACCTGTAAGTCGACTATTTTGATAGGGTTAACACAAGTGTGCCCTGCCAATTCCTCATGCAAGCCAACCAAGCACTTAGAAGCCAAAGCAATAACCTGGAGTTCGAGAGAAGGAATACTTTTAGATAATGGGGTTCTTGGCCATTACAAAGTTTATGTCTCCTGTGGAAAAGTTCAAAA
This sequence comes from Palaemon carinicauda, assembly GCF_036898095.1. Lineage (NCBI taxonomy): Eukaryota > Metazoa > Arthropoda > Malacostraca > Decapoda > Palaemonidae > Palaemon > Palaemon carinicauda. Next base: position 258,571,008 of record NC_090725.1, on the reverse strand, counting down.
TAAAAATCACTACTCCAAAGATAAATTTACTACTATCAGCAAACGCTAACAAACAGTAACCATCATTTCTACTTCCAATAAACCTTGGGACACTCACTGCTGGGGAAGCATTAGCTTGCTTTGCAATATTTTTCCACTGTCTCTGCAGTTCTTTATCCAGAACACTATCCCAACCTAATTCATTATTACACTGTAATGAGTGCATAAATAGCCTACTGTGGTTAAGCATCGGACATTTAAGGTTATACAAGTCAAATTAGAAGGCAATAGAGTGCAAGATTTCCCTCTTAGTCTTGGCATTTACATCAAGATTAAAGGGTCTGGTAGATAGAGAATCAGCTTCTCGATTTCAACATAGACCAAGTAACTTTACTACTAGATTCGTAGAAATACTGTATTTGACATCAATAGACTTCTGCAAGGATAAATCATTAGTGATAAACTGCTGTAATTTGAACCTGTACGGGTCAAATATTATCGTTTAATTGTAAATATGCCCATTTAAGATCCTTAGAACAGTCAAAGGCCACTGCACAATTATCCATGTAACGAAGCTGATGAATAAGTTTCTTAAGCTCTACCAGACGCACACTGTCGCGTTCCACTTCCAAAATCAAAACCTTATAAAGTGCGAGGAGTAATAGAGCAGGGCTACACCTTTGGCCAAAACTCAGTCGCATATTTCGGTATCCCACCATGGTAAAATCATTCTTTTCAACATTTCTGAAACACAAGCACAATAGTCTATTACTATCTATTTCATCAAGACAAAGGTTATTAAATACCTTACCTATATTAAAGCAGAGAAGATGTGAACCAAAACGAACATGTAATAATGCAGAGGCAATTTTTTGGGGGTTCAATGTCGGTCCAGGACATATGGCCTGATTATGACTTACTGTAATTTCCCTGCTAGGATCCTTCTGACAAAGATTAGAAAGATAAACTACTCTGCATTTAGTGGTATCCCTGTCCAATTTAAATACCAATGTGAGGTAAAAAGCTATGATTAGGATTCTCTGTCAAGAATTGATCAAGATTGTCAATACATTCAATTATACCTGCCGATTCTTGCTCTTTGAAACTTTGGTCCATAAGAGCAAAGTGTGTAGGATTATTCAAAAGTCTTCTTAGATTAGATTGCAAAATTATCTTAACAAGTTCATGATTAATTCCTAACAAATGTGCAACTTGGAAATTCCATAGCAGTGGAACGATGATGCGTCCATCTTTATTTCTTTTCATATTTTCAAAAGCATATTTCATAAGTTTTAACGTTAATTTCACACTCCTTTTCTTCAGGCTTACCATCTTCCAGACCTATGTACCTGTAATAATTATCATTTAAAATGCAGTCAGCAGCTCTCTCTCAAGTTTATTATGCACAATTTCACCCTTGTCATCTAATATACAAAATTCCCTGGGAATAGGTTTATCATCAATAAACATATCCGAAACAAGAACAGGGTTGCCAGAGACACCCATAACCTCAGCAAATTGCTATCCGACATTTTTATTGCACCATTAAAACAATGTCCCACATAAGGCAAATAAGATAAATCCTTTAACATTTGTGTTAAATTACCTTGAAGCAATACTCCTGCAGAAGTTTTTGAATACATAGATAGGCTTTCTGCACCGAACAAGTGTTCATTTTGTGGAAGACAAAAACTGGATATGGCACCCAATATAAAATTTATGCCGCCAATCTCCTCATCAGTGTTGGTTTGAAATTCATCAGCCAAAACATAGCCTCTATCCTTAAATCCATCCACAACCTTACCCAGAAGAGGGAGATTTACATTTATATTAATGCAGGGTAGACAGAGTCCTTCATTTGATTTAAGATTGCTGCCAAATTTGAGTTTTGTTTCTACTAATCAAGTGGTATATTGTTGAGATGTGTTTATACCATTAATAATCCAGGAAATATTGTCTCTAACCGTTTTCAATTCAAGTTCATTATCAACATTGGTAGAAATGAAGTTACATTAACAGCCACTAACCTTCAAACATCTGACGTTTAACCCCCCTTCAAATGTACTGGTAAATGTAGGCAAAACCGAATCAAGATCAGAATATCCCTGAAAGGCTTCTGTTATGGATAACATGCTACTAGAAACTCATGGTTTATCTGTAGTAAGAGACTCAGCATTAGAGGGAACAGATTTTGGCTTTACCTACCAATTGCAGGTCCAGATTTAGCTTCGACATCATCGCTAGATTCATTAGGACTAGAGACCTTAACTAATAAAAATCCCATATGCCATTCAGAACAGTACCAGCAACGAGAACAAAAATGATATCCGCAAGATCCACTCTCATGATTCAAGTTTGAGCATTTGACACGGTCCCCATATTTCCTAATTTGATCCAACTTAGAACTAGGACTTTCATATTTAGGATACTTATTAATAGGATGAGTAGCTTCCTTACCAAATTCTTTTTTACATATACTACACGGCCTGAATCCTTTAATTTTATCATATTTCATATCAAACGAAACTAGCTACCTTATCACTGTTATCCAAACCATCAGGGGAAGCAAACTTATTCTTCAATTTATATTTGTGCTTGCTAAGGAAACGATCACAAGCTTCAAAGTAATTTTCAGAAATTTCCTTTAAATGAAGGTTTAGCATGATTAGTTATTTGTATCAACTGAAGTTTGAACTGATCGTTCATACCTTCACAGATAAAATACTGAAGTATCTTGTCCACATTAATGCCAAGCTTGTTTACTCATTCAATTAACAAACATACTTTCGAAATGTATTCATAAGGATCTAAAGTGTAATCTAACCTAACTTCAGTCAACTGCTTCAAAACATTAAACTTTTGAGTATCTTCAGAGGCAAAAGCTTTCAGCAACAGTTCCTTAGCAAAAGTATAGCCCTTTTTATCAGCTTTTAATGAATCAACAAGAGCCGAAGCTCTGCCACCTATCTGTTGTTTCAGTAGCAAAAGTTTATCATATTCTGGATATCTAAATTTACTAATTGTATCTTCAAACTTCAAAAAATCTAGAAAGATCTTCATCAGGTAAGCTATTATACTTAGGTAAAGGTGCAATTGGACATTTTAACAAGCTACGCGCTTCATCTGCTACGGAACGAGTAGTTGAGTCCGTTTCAACTGGTTTATGATAAGCTAAGCATTGGAAAATTTTATCACTGTACTTCTGACAAGATTTAAATTCTTCAGACTTCTTCTCCTCTTCGCTTATATCCCATTACTCAGATTTAAGAGTAAGAATTTCTTCATTCAGCTTCTTTAATTCAACAATTTACTCCTCAAACTGCAATTTAGTTTTTTTCGCTCAGCCAAATCTAAATGAGGAAACAAACCCTTACGGTTTTGTTGCTCGGTAATACATTTCCTGATATATTTACGGACATCCCTAAACTTTCTGAGTTCTGCCATATTGAATATATATCCTTAAAAATAATACAAACTAATAATTCAAAAACAACTACATCTCTGAACCAATGGAACAGCATGCGGGTAGGCATCAGACACTATCACTGCCCCACGTTGGGCGCCATATTCAAAACAGGAGCAAAAGAAAACCTCCAGGAGACAATGAATAGTGCAGCAAAATTTTAACATTTATTATTATAATAAAATGTCTCAGTAATGTCACTATTTGAATATTGATGCCACCCAGATACGGTGTCTATGGCACTGGACTCATGTCCCCTCGTCTTGAATCTCTCATAACCTGTCAAAAAAACAACTACCATAAATATAGAGAGATCCATATAATTGAGGCAACAATACAAATACAAAATCTGACCACAAATCTTGGAAACTAAACTTCAGATAAACAAATAAATGGTTTAAACCTTGCTAAGAATATGCCGTCATGAATATAAACTCTGATAATGCATAAAAAGATCTCTAAAAAGTATAATAATGTTAGTGAAAAATTATATGTTACGCGATTTAATTTTACGGGACTAATGATATGGACGTTGATAAAATTACTTTAATATCTCAATTAATGTGTGCCAACATAATATTGATATCAACCTCAAAGTAACCAGACGTCTTATGTGCCTGAAGAGTTCGCCGTCGATGTTAAGTCCTCTTGCCGACCTGAGCTGTAGAGTACTAGGAATAACAGTCGGCCATAACTTGCAAAAGTCGGAGAACATTGTCGCCCGCTGCTGCTCCGTGGGCCAGCAATGTACACTTCTTATTTTTCCATTTTAGCAGACTAAGAACCTCAAAAACAAGATTACTGTAAAAGTTCCTAAAACAGCTTTCATTATCAAACAAGCTGTGGTAAGGAGAGTGGTGAGCTGTTGGCGGGTGAGAAACAACTGCCGAAGGTTAGCAAATAAACCTCGAAAAAAACTCCAAGTCGAAATTTTACTTGAAGTTCTTGAATGGGTCAACAGTTGTTTATACGGCCAAAATATCGGGAAGTTGAATCTCTAATTGTCTGAACAAAAGTTACGTTTTATTTAGGACTAATAATTGCTAAACAAATTTCAGAGATCTTTTTAAGAAAAAATAAGACTAGTAATAACTAACCAGGTCCAATACTGTTAATATTAACTATATAGCCTGCTATTAGTGGCATCAAATCTTTGAATACGAGACACTTGAGCGTTAGCCCATGATCCACTGTTATTCAGGGGATCAACGATGACTCACCAAAACTGCTTCATCATCTGCTCTTCTTTCCCTAGACCGTCCCTCTCAAGATGATTGTGATTCATGACTTGCATCTCGGGTTGTCCATAAGCAATAATTTATGGTTCAGTAGCTGACTTTTTGTTAAAAAAAAAAAAGTGTGTGCAGGGTTTGGGTCGATTATAAATTGAATATGAATTAATGATAAAATTGTAGGAATTGATATAAAAACAATAAAATATTATTGAAATTGACATTAAAATAATTGGCATTGAATTGGAGTTAATAACAAAAAATTGACATGAATTGGTTCTAAAATGCTGTAATTTTATATCAATTGATCGATGCTGATTGTGTATAAACAAATATTTTTGTTATAAACTGGCCTTTCACACACTGTGTTACCAAGGCTAAATAACACGAATTAAACCTCTCGTTCTTGAACTTTACATTTTTCGTCTGTTGTCAAAATTGTTTGGATTTTCCCCCTCTACTGTTATGAGTCATACCCGTATTATTCCTGTACACACAGTGCAGATCAAGTCGTCTTTTTTCTTAACTTGCTTCCCCTATCCTGTCAGATACTATGGTTTTTGACATCCGTATTCATGTGATCTTAAGCTTCACCTGTTACACACCATCTCATTCAGACAAAATGACAGGAATTAGACTTGAATATGACATGTATGAATAGTTTTAAGTCCATGGAGGTTTTCCAGCTAGCTACTTCTTAGATCCATGTTACAAGTGCTATGGCAGTGAATTCCAAGACACGCGGGACCTGCTGACTAGCAAATAAAATACAGCATGCAGTTTGGCTGATTCATCTAATACATCTACTATGGATCTTTCTACCGCAAACCACCACCAATGAAAAGGAAAAAATTCTTTGCCTTGGTCACTGATCTTCTGTATATACAAGATGACAGTGAATCCTTAGAGCGTAGGGTACTGGAAGGCCAAGCAGAGTGGGTTTCCAGATTTAAATATTCTTGCAGAAAAATAATTAGCCCTTGCTACATCGGCTCCTGTTAGTTGAGTACAGATATGACAAAAAGCCCTTGAACCCCCCAAAATTGCTAGCGACTTTTTCAACTGATTCTGGTAATATTTGATGTGGAGAATGACAATAAAAGTACTAATTTCTGACCAATGGAAAGCTGCCAAATTCAAGATAGACGCCAATACATTAATATGCAAATAAATTTCTTATTCACTTTAGAATGATAATTATGATGTCTATATTTAGGTTTGTAGGGTCGAGGAATGTAATGGAAGTATTGAAACTATTGAATTTTAATGATATAGGATCAAGATTACGGTTTATATATTCTACACTTTCCTTTCGGGTATCAACGTGTGTTTCACTGACGTCTAACCTAAAATATGCCTAGAATGTGTGCCACCGATGTCTACCCTCAAACATACCCAATCTGCAAGAAAGAAATAGAGCCAGGATAATGCAGTTTGAATTCGTGAAAAGGTTGCCAGTGGAATCAATGAAGCAACGGCTAAAAGAGGTGATAGCTGGTTGTGTACTTTAAGCGGTTCATAAACCCACATAACATTACAAATTCATTGAATGAGAATCAAAGTAAACCATTGCCCAAAAGACGTGCACGGGTATTCACTGGACCATTTGATAGCAAATGCAATTGTCTTCTGTGGAACTAACGTTATATTTAACGACTCAGATTACAGTTTTGTGAAGACATAATTTTGTTAAAACAATATTGCAGTGTTGTAGTGACCGTTCAGATGACTGGGGTGTTACGGTGAAAGCTCGATGGGAACTTTCGATCCGGCCGTGATATTCCGCATAGTTTTAAGGTGGAGCCAAATACAAAGAAAATCTGGAAGACCCAAAAATGAAGAGAAAGTTCAGTCCTTTTCGAAAATGTGCTCTCATCTTGAAGCTAATGATAAGGAACAATTAACAGTGTTTGCCCTTAGGGATAAAGTGAAAGATTATCTGTGCAGTGAAGATGCCTTTCCGCATGGCAATCAGTACCTTAAAGAAAAATTGAGAGAGCATTATCGAGACTCAATATATTTAATAGAAGAAGACCAAAATAATATTGTTACAATGAGGGAAACAAATTCTCACATCCTTCGATCATATTTCATGTGTGATATGGACACTGATGAGGAGTCTCAGAAGAGAAGAAATATCGAAATTGTTGCTAGACTTACCAAAAGTGATATAAAATCTCAAGTTCCCTCTGTTACAAACCAATATCAAGGTGCAGATATGGTAAAACTTGATATTGCTTTGAAGTATCTTCCCGACAGACTTCGCACAATAGTGGATATTTTGCTTGTGGAGAAAGATAGCCAATAGGTTGCAAGAGTTAGAAAGGCAGTCATTCAGGCAGTACTGTTCTATCCCCAATACAGATAGGTCTTGCTTTACAAATACATATTTTGTACCATTCAAGGTTCCTTGTAGATAATTTGTATAAGATGGGGTTGTGCTCATCATATAGAGAATTTATGAGATTTGAGAAAAATGCTGCTGACATTACTGCTGTAGATATTTTGGGGGAGGGTATTGAATCAGGAGATGTTACTGTTCTGTTCGCTGATGACAACATTGATCACAATATTCTTTCAATTGATGGTAGAGCCTCCTTCCATGGGATGGAGAAAATTGCTGCTTTGACTTAAGGTAAAAAAAGAAGACATGTCATTCCAAGACTAATTGTTTCAGAACTTAAATATGTGGCGAACACTAGGATTGACATAGTGTACTATTGCTTTGGTAACCATGCCTGCCATAAGGTAGTGTTTAAACAAATAACAAAAAACACAAAATGTTTTCAAACTTTGGATATCTTTGCGCCATAGTAGCCTGTCCAAGAAAATTGTGTTCATGGTGGCACCGGAACATATACCCCAACAGTCTTCACCAAATTTCATTCTCTCAGAGGTTATTACCAGATAATGGTGTGGAATGGGAAAAAGAATGACATGGATGTGTTGAACTGGGGTTGGAAGATATAGGACACTCAAGGTAACACCAGTAATGTCAGATATGAATGCAGCTCCAGACAATCTGTTATAGATAATACCTTGTAACTGCAAATCTGCCTGCTGATCATAGCGGTGTAGTTTTAGGGTACCTGCCTGTGGACAATGCCAATTAGAAAATTCTGATAATCATGTCAAATTCAGTGAAGAGGAAGATGAGGAGCATCAATTAAAGTTTATGTATTAGCACTGCTAATGAAATATTTATGCACTTGATAAATAGTAAGAGTATCATATTATTAAATTTAGATTTTAAGACACAGGTAGCAATGAAACACATTAGTTTATAGGTGATGTACTGTTAAGTTATTTTATGTTTTGTATATATTGATATTTGATATACGGTTGATTTAGGATATATCTGCATATCAGTGTCCATTATTGGACACCATCTTGCATTTCATTATATGACGATTAAAAGGAAATTTGTTTCCATTTTATTCCGTGACCCAGAAAATCTAGGCGTAGACATGTTTTCTATCCTTTTAGAGTGAATACTAAGGAAGTTGATAATTTTTTTTTTTTTATGCATTGGTGGCCATCTTGGATTTCACAGCTTTGTATTACTCGCCTTTTGGTAGACTTTTAGTATGTCATCACGTGAATCCTGAAAGTTAAAAAACCCTTTTCAGCAATTTTCAATGGTTAAGCCTTATTTATACTAGACTACTATGGAAAGACTGTTATATGTTACATGCAAGCTTCTCAGGTCCCAAAGGTGTAATTTAGGTGTTAGAAAATTAAGAATTGATGATGATAAATTGCAAAATCGTGCAATGTTGTCTATGGATAAAATTTTTAGTTGCTTGTTTTTTGTTCGATGAAAATTTATTTTGTTTATTGCCAGATGCAACTTGTTACCACAGTTATGTGAATTATCAAAGTTGTGTTTATTCTGTTGATACAGTTGTAAGTACCTCAGTTAATAGATAGTCCTATTATAGTGGATAAAAAATTTTTAAGGAGCCAACTTTGTTAAATAAAAATGTTGGCTTCTATGTTTATTACAAATTGTATAATAAGTTTTTGTAACATTACTAAATACACTTAGCCTATGTAAATGATAAAACACCTGATGATTATGGATACTTAATAGGCTACAGATATGAGTAGATTGCCCTGTTGAGTAAAAAAGTTTCGCCCCCTCGTATGAATTATCAATAATATAATGATTAGTAATTAAATTGGAATTGAAACCCTTAAGATTTTAATTAAATTGGCATTGAACATTTATTTTTGAAAATTATTTGGAATCGAATTGGATTTGATAAATTTACAATTTTCATTGAAGTGGTATGAATTAGAATTGAGAAAAATTAATTTACCCCAACCCTGCATGTATGACGGAATTATTTATTTTTTCTTTTGCCTTTGTGAAACATTTCAGTTCTGATGGCAGGCAACTATTCTGTTTCTATACGTTCAAAATCCTGGTCTAAGACAATAGGATCCCATGTAAAATTCAGGTAAATGTTAAATATACTGTTGTATGTTCGGTGGACTTTACACCCAACAACTAGAGAGATGATAGATAATACGATTACTTAAATTGAAAAGCCCCGAAAATCATTGACCATGAAAGGGAAATGCTGTGCAGTCTCTTCATTCACCAAATGATGACTTACTATTAATAATGTCTGAATGAATAAGGGAAAATACTATATGTATTATATGTATATATATATATATATATATATATATATATATATATATATATATATATATATATATATATATATATATATATATATATATATATATAATTAAACACTGGAGCAAGTACCAAAAGTAGCAGTAGGGGAAGTAAAGAAAGCACCAAGAGGCTTGAAGAGAGGCAAAGCAGCAGAAAATGGCATGGTTTAATGGTAGATAGAGGAGATTTCATAGTAGCAAAACTTACTGAACTTTATGCAAAATGTCTGTAAGAATGCTTTATACAAGTAGCTTGGAAAAACCTTATCATTATATTATTTCACAAAAAAAAAAAGAAGACACAAACAACTTGAAAATATCTCCGTCCAATAAGTTTACTCTCAGTAATATATATAATATTTGCAAAGATCATATTAGGGCGAATATAACGACAGCTAGACTTTTAATCAACCAAGAGACCAGGCAAGCTTTACATGTGGGTATTCAACAATTGACTATATCCATGTAATTATGCAATTAATGGAACAAATCAGAGTATGACAAATCATTATGCGTGGCATTTATAGACTAAGCGTAAGCTTTTGATTCTGTCAAATTTTCCAAGACTATTTAGTATTTCTGCAGTCTAGGAAGAATATCAATGTTCACTTCCGTTAGGTCCCTGTCCATATTGGGATGAATGGAAATGAACGAGTAGGTAAGGCAGCTATGGAAGCTTCAGGGCTACTTTACCCTTTCCCCATAAGTATTCATTACACAGACCTCAAAAGTAAGATACATTTTGACTGTAAGAAGAAATGGCAGGTTTGATGGTCTGAACTGACTACCAATACAAAATTGAAACAATTACACCCTTCAGTGGATAAATGGTAATCTTATAATTCTACAAGTAGGAGGGATAAACGGATTTTGAGCGAAGCGAAAAATCTATTTTTGGGTGAGGTAGAAATGTCGTCCTGATGGAAGTTCCTTAAAGGTAGCTTCCTAGGGTATATTTGACTACAGTGATATTCCCAGAGAATTTTACCTTAAGGTATCCAGAATTCTAACTCCTGGAGAGAATATCCCTAAATAATCTCACAGGGATAACGCATAATATCAGAGGACTTATTCTTGACACGTCACATAGCTATCTTCACCCCGAGCAGTATTAATGCTTCTAGGGGTTACAGTGACAAGAATCCGAAACGAGAATGAAAAGAGAGCCGCTCATAAGGCATCTCTCCTATTCCGTTTCCAGTGTGTATCTGATGAAGGCGGTAGCGTCCTCTTTATTCCTTGTAGCGATATACGAGGTGTTACAGATACTTTATTATCGGGAGGGGTCAATAAGCCCTTTTACATTATAAGGAAGGGCGGGTCCATCAGGACGACATGGCTACCTCACCCAAAAATAGATTTTTCGCTTCGCTCAAAATCCGTTTTTTGGGCTCAGGCCGTGTCCTGATGGAAGTTTACCAGAGCATTACTGTATCTGTGGATTCTCAATCGGTGCCGTACTCTCAAGAAAGTATTTTCCTGGTCCGTCTAGACCTAGAGACCTATGATGTTACCATCATACATCATTTCATCTAAGTATGAACTATGTTAGTGCTTCCTGCCCCCTACAGGGAAGAGTCGTACTAGACTCTGGAAAAAGTCTCGAGGAGTACATAATAACTATGGATGACAAAATGACAAGCTTGTATAGTGGTCTCGCCCTATACATTATAAAGCAAAGTTTGTATAAGAGTCATCAATGTCAGTATGAATTTGTGACATCTTCCCCAATGTGACTACTCTTATTAACTATTGGATAAGGGTTGTATCCGCATAGGAACAAATTTTGCCTCTTTGCCACTATCCCGTTAGGGTACCACGTCAACCCTTCCTGAGGAAGGGTTAAAGTGAGTGGACTTTTGCTTGAATCAGGGAACAGTCTTAAAAGACATACCATGATAAAAATATCCATATTTTAATCTTAATGCTCAGTACATTTCTAATAAAATGAGTGTGGGCGAACTATGAACTAGTTTATTAAAATTTAATAAACGTACATATCAGATCAACATTTATAAAATTTATAAAATATGGGTGATATGCGTTAAAGCATAAAGAAAAACAGTCAACAGAAAATATTGTTTCGTCTACTAGGAAACAGATTTGCCACTTCAATTGGATTATTAATAATAATGATATAGTCTGTGTACTGTTTATTTACACTAGCGTAAAAAACGCTTGGCACAGGTGTCCGTATTATGCTATAGTTCACCGACGTCCATGGAACAGTTCGTAAGGACACTTTCGTGGCCTATCGCTCAGTGTGTAGTAACATACAGTGACTACACATGCACCCTCTTAATTAATCGTCCCAAATTGATTACACTGTTCCTCGCAGATTTAAAACAGAAGGTTAAAGAATTCTACCTGCTGCTACCACAGACCTCTTAAGTTGCTCCACTTGCTTCGCATAGTGCATAAAGAACACCTTGGATGACTACCAGCCAGTGTACAAACAAGGATGTTCAAAGTCCATATAATTAAAGAAATTTTATGGAAGAGGCAATTTTCCTCGGATCATGACTTAACGGGTGTACTGTCTGGATCCATTCTGCGAATAACACGGGTGATTTTCGCCCTTAGTTATAGATAACTTTGAACCCAGGGTTTCTCTTCTGAACAGCTGTTCTCCCATAAAGTCTGAAGTTCTATGAAAATAGACCTTTAGGCACTCCACTGGACATAGAGATGCATCTTCCTTCAGAGGGCAGATTCTCTAGGGACCCCACCTGTTGGTGGGTAGCTTGTTCCTGGTAAGAAACGTTGGGTCTGGAAATAGATTCAGTTCTCCCTCCAAGAACTGGACGTGGCCTTCCTCTCTAGAGAGAGCCACTATTTCACTAACTCTGGCCCCCAAAGCGAGTACAAACAGAAATATGAGTTAAATTCAAAACCTTCTAAGCGCATTCCTCATTGTTCATTATTTATACACAATGAAGAATCATATCTAATGACCATGCAAAGGGTCTTTGGAGGCGCTGAAGGGCTAAGCCCAGCATGGGCCTTTGTAGTTCATTAATAACGTCATTAGAAAGGTTGACCTGTAAGGCATGTGGTATCTGACTTGTCAAGGCAGGCTTGAACAATAGAATTGTGTTGGCTGCTAAACCTTGCTCATGAAGGTGAATGAAGAATGATAAATAGGAATCTGTCGAGATTTCTTTTGGTTTCTTCGCCTTGACAAAGGATATTGTGGCGGGATGTAAACAAAAACAACCCCCACACCCTTGATCACTCCTACTTTCTCAATATCCCACAATACAAACTTTCCCCTTACTTTACTTCAAACTGGACTCTTGGACAGAAGGAAAATGAAAACAAAACATAGCCTTAAAATTATATTCACCGCAACCAAAAGCAAAAAATTCTGCATTCAAAATAAGCTTAACATAGAAACCACCAACAACCAAAATAATTACACGTAAAACAAATCATTAAATTCATAAATATACCAAAAAAAAAACGTAACACCAGTCATATAAAACCCTAACAACTTAAAATTACCCGCACCCCAATACCAATATTTGTTTATGTATGGACCTCTTGTCCACACAAGGGATAACAGTCCTTCTAGCCCAATGCCACAACTCTCTGGCAGACGCAACAATCGGTGGCAGACAGATAATATTGTGGCAATCTGCTACACCTGCCTCACTTGATTGGCAGTCTATATTAGCACTATCATCATCATCGTCATAATTTTATAGCACAAGAACAATCAAATCCGGTTCATTAACGCAATGCAGGTCATTAACAAGCGATCAATCCCAAGAGCAGTCGTATCAAATTCCTTAAACAAGCCAGGTCGTCACCAATCAAATTCAAATAAATCTTCTCCCCAAAGGAGGAATCACGGCCAAAAATTAACAGGTCGAAGCCTGATGTCTTTCAGTAGCTACGGGACTATTTATTGGAGTCCATTTTGTACTATTAGGTGAAGGTATAATGCAGTTTCTTCCAGCATGAAGTTGCGGAGCTGCCCGTGCTTCTTGTTCTTCACAGTAAATTAAACAGAAGAAATTCACAGCACAGATCAATAGATATCGCCGTTCCTTGTTGACATGGAGGAGAAACAAATGACGTATTGGGGTGCGGGTAATTTTAAGTTGTTAGGGTTTTATATGACTGGTGTTACGTTTTTTTTGGTATATTTATGAATTTAATGATTTGTTTTACGTGTAATTATTTTGGTTGTTGGTGGTTTCTATGTTAAGCTTATTTTGAATGCAGAATTTTTTGCTTTTGGTTGCGGTGAATATAATTTTAAGGCTATGTTTTGTTTTCATTTTCCTTCTGTCCAAGAGTCCAGTTTGAAGTAAAGTAAGGGGAAAGTTTGTATTGTGGGATATTGAGAAAGTAGGAGTGATCAAGGGTGTGGGGGGTTGTTTTTGTTTACATCCCGCCACATAAATTTGGCGACCGAACATAAAAAAACACTAAACAGCCGGCTTCCGAAGAACAAAAAAAATAACAACCGACTCCTTCTACAGTCAGAGATCCAAATGCTTTCGCCCAAGACATTCATCACCGCCCTGTCCTAGCTAAAATATGTAAACAAACAACCTCAAATATACCGACAGTCTTTCCAACAACAAACAACCATTCGCTAATTACCCTTGTTCTTCGGCGCGCACCGCGGACACACAAAACACGCACACACAAACGCACATACACACATACTCTCTCGCGCACGCGCGATCTAACAAAACTAAAGCAAATTAATTCTCTCTCTCTCTCTCTCTCTCTCTCTGACAAAACTAAAGCAAATAAACTCTCTATCTCTCTCTCTCTCTCTCTCTCTCTCTCTCTCTCTCTCTCTCTCTCTCTCTCACAAAACTAAGCAAATAAACACTTTCTCTCTTGCGGTTTGACAAAACTAAAGTAAATAAACACACTCACTCTCTCTCTCTCTCTCTCTCTCTCTCTCTCTCTCTCTCTCTCTCTCTCTCTCTCTCTCTCTCTCGATTTGGCAAACAAAAAAATAAATTAAAATAAAATTAATCCTCCACATTATCTATTTCTTCCCTGAAACCTCATAATGTCTTCTGGTTTCCTCCGTGTTTTCTGTGATGGAGCGAAGACAGTTGACTTTGTACTCGCTGAGACAAGGATGGATCCGGTAGCTGTACGAATTTTAGTCTTAGTTCCAATGCCAGAGGGAACCACACGCTATTTGGCCACTTTTGGGCCACTATTGCTGCTTTCCCTTTGAAGGATCTCAGCTTATCGAGAACCTTCAAAAGGAGGTTGTGCGGAGGGAACAGATAAATATTGGACCATCTGTTCCAGTCTAGGGACATAGCGTCCACTGCCTCCGCTAGCGGATCCTCGTATGGGGACACGTAACAATCTATTTTCTTGTTGTCTTTTGTCGCAAAGAGGTCTATCTGCAGCTCCGGGACTTGGCTCGAGATGAAGGAGCACGATCTTGCGTCAAGGGACCATTCTGACTCTATAGGTGTAAACCTGGATAGAGCGTCCGCTGTCACATTGCGGAACTCTTGAATGTGAACTGCTGACAGGTGCCATTTCTTCCATTCCGCCAAACGGAATATGGCCAACATCACTTGGTTAATTTGAGGTGACCTCGACCCTTGTCGATTCAGGCATCTCACTATCACCTCGCTGTCTAGAACCAGTCTTATGTGGGTTGAGTGGCGAGGAGATACTTTCTTTAGTGTCAGAAGGACTTCCATGGCTTCTAGAAAGTTGATGTGAAATGACTTGAAAAGATTGGACCAAGCTCCTTGATCTCTCTTCTGATGAGAGTGACCTTCCCAGCCTATAGTTACTGACGGGGGAGGAGGTTGAAGAAGTATTGATCTCTTCAACTGCTTGGCATTGGACCACGGCTTGAGAAGCGTTCGCAGTCGAGTCGGTAGAGGTCTTATTAGATCTCTTCGCGCGTTTGATGTGTATTTTCTCCAGACTCCTGTTGCATCCTTTAGCTGTGCTCTTAGCACTGGGTCTGTTATCGAAGCAAACTGTAGAGAGCCCAGCACTCTCTCCTGTTCGCGTCTTGATATCCGTTTGGATTTCAATAGTCTCTTGACAGATCCTCCTCTTTCTTTCCTCTTCTTCCCAGGAATGGAAAGTTGATGTGACTCCAAATTCCAGTGGATTCCCAACCACTGAAATTTTTGAGCTGGAGAAGGTCGAGACTTTTTGATGTTGATCTTGAATCCCAAATGTTCCAGGAACTGGATCGCTATCTTAGAAGCTTGCATGCATCTTTCCTGGATGCTGCCCACACCAGCCAGTCGTCCAAGTAGGCTTCGTCCAAGTAGGCTACTACTTGGACCCCCTTTAGGCGTAATTGATGGACGGCTGCGTTCGCGAGCTTCGGGAAAATCCTTGGGGCTATGTTTAGCCCAAAAGGCATGGCTCTGAAGGCATAAAGTTATCTATGTAACGTGAAGCCTAGGTAGGAGGAGAGGTGACGATTAATTGGAACGTGCCAATAAGCGTCAGACAAGTCTATAGAAACAGCATATGCCCTTTTGGGCAGTAGGGTCCTTATGTGTTGAAGTGTGAGCATTCTGAACTTGTAGTTCGCTATGAACTTGTTGAGTGGCGACAAGTCTAGAATGACTCTTGAGTTTTTCTGAGTCCTTCTTTGGAACACAAAACAGCCTTCCTTGGAATTTGATGGACTTAACTTTCCGTACTCTTTTGTCTAAGCGCTCTCGGACATATTCTTCCAGAACGGGGGTTGAGTGTTGGAAGAATTGAGGAAATTGAGGTGGAGGACTACTCCAGCTCCAACCTAGTCCATTCTTTATTAGGCTGTGGGCCCAGGGATCGAAGGTCCAGCAATCCCTAAATAGCTGTAGTCTCCCTCCTACTGGAAGTATCTCACTTCTGCTGTTGTTGACCTGAGGCCTTGCCTCCTTGACCGCGTCCTCCCCTGGATCCCCTTCCTCTTGAAGGGCGTCTAGAAGAACTTTTGGCTGTTCCTCAAGCTTTCGCACGAAAGGAAGAAGTCTGCCTTTCGAAGGCTGGGTTAAAAACTGGCGACTGTGTCGCCGCTTGTTGAGGGACCAGCTGGTACGTGGTTGGAGGTTGTGCCACTATCTGAGGCACCGCGGTCACAGGAAGTTGTTGTTGTTGCTGTCGGTAGGGTTTAGCCGGCCGAGAGAATGGCCTAGGCCTTTTTGTCTTCTTGGGTCGGGGACCCTCATCTGGAGAAGACTTTCTCTTAAGATCTAAGCCCCACTTTTTGAGAAGGTTCCTATTCTCTGTGGCGGCCTTGTCTACTACCTCTTTAACCACTTCATTGGGAAAGAGGTCTTTACCCCAGATACGAGAGGATATCAGTCTCCTCGGTTCGTGCCTCACCGCAGCCGAGGCGAACACGAACTCTTTACAGCTTCTCCTAGCTTTAATAAAGCTATAGAGATCCTTCGTAACTGTAGCCAGATGGGTTTTGGCCACTACCATGAACATGTCCTGGTTCTTGGGGTCACTTGCCATCGTTTCTAATGTCGTTTGCAACGACATCGATGCCGCAAGTCTTTCCTTCGTCTCTTGCTCTCTGCGCAAGAGAACATCCGACAGTTTTGGAAGTTCCTCACCAAACTGTCGTTCAGCAATATCAGCTTCCAGCTTCCCGACTGAGAAGGTAAGGTGGACGTCCTTCCAGTCTTTTTGGTCCAAGGGCAAGGTCAGATATAACGGCTTGCACTCCTCCAAGGAGGGGCATGGTTTCCCTGCCTCCACTGCCTTTAAGGCTGCCTTATATCCCTTTTCCATGAAGGGAAAGGCTCTGGTTGGAGAGGCCACAAAGGAGGGAAGCTTCTTACTCAAGGCTGGCACCTTTGAGTTCGTGAAGCCCCTCTCTTTCATGGAGCCCGCTAGTAATGCCTGTGCTTTACTATGGTCAAGAACTATGGCCTCCTTCGGCTCCGTCTCCTCCCTTGAGGCTGGCTCCTTCCTAAGACGGACATAGCAGTCCGGATAAGAATATTTGTTGGGCCAAAATTCCACTTCTTCCAGGGAAATTGCTCCCAACTTTTCTGATATCACGATCTTCCCAGTTGTCATTGGCATGTGTTCGGCATACCTCCAAGGATTGGTGTCCGAGCACAAAGGAAGATCCTTCACGTTGAGTCGCTTCTGAGGTCCACGTAATGCTGCAATTCTACGTATCTCCATTTTCATTGTAGCTTCCTTCTCATCATTCTTTCTTTGAATTTGTTGAATCATCTCAACAATAGAAGAAAGAGTTCTTCCTAGTTCATCTGGGATAGCAGACGATGTAGAGGGAACAGGTTCTGGGTCCGGAACCGATGTAACCGACACCTCGTCGATTTCTTCCTCTTCTACTTAAGGAGCTTGAGACAGCTCCTCCTCCTGACTTTCTCGTAGAAGGTCTTTCTCGGTAGAATCCGACACCTCTGACATCCTATCATCCAATTGGATGTCTTGAAGGGCGGCCGAGACTTCAGAATCTACCGGATTCTGGGCAGTTGGTATCTCCACCTGAGGCTGAGGAATGACTGCATCAGCCGATGCTTTAGGGAAAAGGTATGCCCTCATCTTCTCATTTGGAAGGTAGGGGCCTGAGGTGTTTTTCTGAAAACCCCTCACCCAGGTTCGTAACTTTTCCCTGGCAGCATCCCTTGACTCCGTCGACTTAGGATTGTCAATAGCCTCGGTAATCAGGTTAGAACATACAGTACAAACCTGAGGGTCCCAATACCGGAGATCACCTCTGGAGGCTGCGCATGCTGCGTGCCTCCTGCAAAACTGATGTCCACAGAAGTACTTACTGCGGACATTGCAGAATACACTCCCGTACTTCGGATGGTCCTCATGTAAAGAGAAGAAAAATCCATGAGTATCAAGTGAAGGCTTTTCACTTATGTTGAAACATGTAGCTTACACAGTAAAGCTATAAAAGAAGGAAAGGCACATACTTGTATTTTCTGCCCAGCCAATTGCTGTAACCTCCCAAAATATTAAAACTAAGGTTAATTCTATTCTAGAATACCTTATGTAATTTCCTAAACGGAAATTTAAGGTGTAGCTCACACCTTGAAATAAAGTTTTAATATACGGGATAGAATGAATACAGAAACAACTCACTTTCTATATAATGTACGGTCTCAACAAAAGGCTGTACAAGATAACATTAAGTATGTTGGAAGAACTTTAGTGTTACAACAAACTCTGTACTGTAGTTTATTAATGCAGTGTGTACTACACTACAAATATAGAAACCACTGTACATCGCATGCTGCTGTGCCGGCCAGCACGTGCCGGCCAGCATTTACCCCCGTATAGTTCAAAGATATACTACTTTTAACTAATAGTCGGCAGGTCACTGGTTCTCAAATGTGTGCTGGCCGGCAGCTGAAAACACTAACATCCGGCTGCCGGCCACTTATCGTAGTGGCCAGCAGATTTCGTTCTGTGTTTCCACTGCCGGCAGGCAAAGGTAGCAATACCCACGCCTGCTGACAGTGGCTAAGAACCAGAGAACTTCCAACTGCCCGGCTGCCGGTTGTTAAACCGGCTGCCGGGGTAGGGGAACAAAACACTAGTAAGAGAAACAGTATGGATGTAAGGTTATAAGGCGACATTGCCATACAACCTTCCATCCAGAAAGAGTGAACTTATGGAAGGGGAGAATGTAGCATTCAGGCTTCCAAAGAATCCATAGCCTGCCGGACTCTACCGGCAGACACGGAAGGGAGACCAAGGGAGGTTTGGGTTCACTGTGCAAAGAACAAGGGGTCTCTGCCGGCCGACACGCAGAGAGCCGAGCCGGTCCTCCATCCTAACCTATACTAGGTACGGAAGTAGGACTGCGGCCAAAAGATAATAAAAGAAAGAGAGGTGGGGAAGGGGTAAGGGTCCTATAAACTTCGTTCTAGCAAGAGACACACTCAGCAGTTAGGGAAGCTCATCCTAACCTAGAGTTGTCTATTAGGGAGGAAGACTGGCAATACTTACTATCCTCCTCCCAACCAGAACAAAGTTAGATGAAGTTATTTCGCCGGGCAACGGAGAAAACTCATTCTCCAGCCCGAGAAAAACAACACAGGACAGTCTGCTAGACCACTAGAGGAAGGAATCATCTCATACAGAATCCTTCAGACGTGGACTAGGGAAGCAAAGCTTCCAGTATCCGCCCCTAACCTAGCAAAGGAGACTCATTCTCTATGCTAGGAAGAAGCAGACCACAGACTAGAAACTCTGATGTTCTGCCCTAACCCAAAAAACCAGTCACTCTGGTTATCAGGTCAGGACAGACATATCCTAGTATAGTTATTCCTGAATTATTTTACAGATAGAACCGCTAGGATTAAGCCTAAGGCTTACTCAGAGGGAGAGAGGGATTGAACTTAGCCTCCGGAGGAGAAAAGAACAATCGGGGATGTGTGAAAGTATACTACTGTACGTATGATACTAGCCTAGGTGCGGTGAGAATCGATTACCTAATTCTCCGAAACTCTCTCGTATACAATCTTGGAAAGAACATTCAACAATATCTTACATGTATAAAATATTTGCCTATAGCTTCAATAATATAACACTCTGAAAAACTTATATCATGCATGAAAGTACTAGGGCCAGACGCCTAGGCTACTAAGCCTCGCGAAGGGCAAGATCGGTTACCTATATCACCGAACTAAAAACTAACGGGATTATATAAGCATTCCTAGAGGAGCTAAATAGCTAGATTATTAAAGCATAACAAACCGGGAAAGTCGCTCTAGCTAATAAATGACCCATAGTGAGCGATAGCATCCAGGATGCCTCCGGTAGGCAACAGCTCTTATTTACGTTAATATCACTTTTGATTTACAGTAATTCAAAACGACAAGAGATTACATTTATACACAGTAAAGATAATACTCAACTTTCCAGAAGCAGCAGAGGCCGGAGAAGTCATCAAAATGTTGAATTAAATCCAAAATAACGAGAGAACACAGGGAAAACACAAAGTAGTAGAGCTACACGAAAAGGAATAAAGAGGGCGCTACCGCCTTCATCAGATACACACTGGAAACGGAATAGGAGAGATGCCTTATGAGCGGCTCTCTTTTCATTCTCGTTTCGGATTCTTGTCACTGTAACACCTCGAAGCGTTAATACTGTTCGGGGTGAAGGTAGCTATGTGACGTGTCAAGAATACGTCCTCTGATATTATGCGATATCCCTGTGAGATTACATAGGGATATTCGCTCCAGGAGTTAGAATTCTGGATACCTTAAGGTAAAATTCTCTGGGAATATCACTGTAGTCAAATATACCCTAGGAAGCTACCTTTTAGGAACTTCCATCAGGACGACATGGCCTGAGCCCAAAAATATCATTTTAACTAGACTGCCTATTGGCTATACACATGTAACCCACAATTATTTAATGAAGAATGGGGAAGGTAGAGAGACCCATATTTGTAATACCTGTCAAATGACAATGGATGTAAAACATATTTTAATCGGTTTTCTTGGTTTGAATATTCAGAGGAGGACACATTTACTCCAAGATAAACCTTTAGTTTAAGAGATATACTGGTGGGAAATTTTAATACCCTGAACTTAAAAAAAATTATTCAGACTATTGGGTTATACCACGAGCTTTAATTAATTTTATTAAGTTATTTAATCTTTTTAATCCCTTCTTATTTCACCTTAGATGTTAATGTTTAAAAGTGGTATGATTGGTTTTAAAGGTTAAGATAAAACCAAATGGTGTGAGTGTATGGGTATAGTTGATTGATTTGTATTATATAGCTCTGAATGGCCTTTGATGCCCCAGTGCTCGACTTGTGGCCTAAATTATAATATTCATTCATTCAGCAGTATTAAAAACCCTTCAAAGACAAGGAATAGGTGAAGCTTACGTTAAAACACTTGAAGATATCTATATGGAAAGTACAACAATCCTAAAACTACATATAGTGAGAACATCTCAATTGAGAAAGGAGTTAGACAGGGAGACCCCATCTCTTATAACTTATTCACATCATGCCTAAAAGAAGTTTTTGTAAGAATTTAGATTGGGAAAATGTCGGATACAACATTAATGGGAATACTTTTAACTAAAAATTTGCAGATGACATAATTCTATTTTGTGAATCATAGGGTGATAGAAGGTATGAATAGAGAAAGAAATGTAGGAGTGAAAATTTATATGACAAAAAACAATGCTCAATGAAAATGTAGACAATGAAAACTGAACTATTTAACAAGATGATTTTACCAGTATTAGGTTATTCATCAGAAATTTAGAGCCTTACTAAAGCCTTAGAACATAAGCTGGTTACAAGTCAAAGTGCTATGGATTGAATAATGATGGCATTAACGCCAAGAGACAGAAAAAGAGCAACATGGATATGAGAGCAAACTCAAGTAGAGGATATTATAACATGTAAGAAATGGATACGGGTTGGATGTAAAATGAAAATGACAGGTAATAGCTGGATTAAGATTAACAGATTGTGTTCACAGAGTTTGCGTACAGCAGAGCAGGGGAAGGAAGAGAAGATTGTATACGAAAATTTCTGCGTATAGACTCGAACGAGTAAAATGACCATAAATAGATGGGAGTGGAAGGACAATTCTGAGACCTTTGGCCTGTAGTGGAATGTATATATATATATATATATATATATATATATATATATATATATATATATATATATATATATATATATATATATATGTGTGTGTGTGTGTGTGTATGTGTGTGTGTGTGTGTATAATACATATATACACACATAGGTAGTAGGTTGGCCAGGGCACCAGCCGCCCGTTGAGATACTACCACTAGAGAGTTATGGGGTCCTTTGACTGGCCAGACAGTACTACATTGGATCTTTCTCTCTGGTTACGGATCTTTCCCTTTGCCTACACAGACACCGAATAGTCTACCCTATTCTATACAGATTCTCCCCTGTCCTCATACACCTGACAACACTGAGATTACCAAACAATTCTTCTTCTCTCAAGGGGTTAACTACTAAACTGTAATTGTTCAGTGGCCACTTTCCTCTTGGTAAGGGTAGAAGAGGCTCTTTAGCTATGGTAAGCAGCTCTTCTAGGAGGACACTCCAAAATCAAACCATTGTTCTCTAGTCTTGGGTAGTGCCATAGCCTCTGTACCATGGTCTTCCACTGTCTTGGGTTAGAGTTCTCTTGCTTGAGGGTACACTCGGGCACACTGTTCTATCTAGTTTCTCTTCCTCTTGTTTTGTTAAAAGTTTTTATAGTTTATATAGGAAATAGTTATTTCAATGTTTTTGCTGTTCTTAGAATATTTTATTTTTCCTTGTTTCCTTTCCTCACTGGGTTATTTTCCCTGTTGGAGCCCCTGGGCTTATTGCATCCTGCTTTTCCAACTAGGGTTGTAGCTTAGCATTTAATAATATTAATAATAATAATGATAATATATATATATATATATATATATATATACATATATATATATATATATATATATATATATATATATATATATATATACATATATATATATATATATATATATATATATATATATATATATATATATGTGTGTGTGTGTATATATACATATATATATGTATGTATGTATATATATATATATGTATGTATATATATATATATATATATATATATATATATATATATATATATATATATATATATATACATACACGTGTGTGTATAGTAAGATGTTTTAGCTAAAATACCACTGTTTGAGAAACAAAGTCGAAATGAATGTGGATAAAGAGAGGACGTGGACGGAGATGGTGATATATGTACTCCATTTGAAGAATTTTTACTTCAGTTAATGCTGTTGCAGAGTTATGTTCAATGTAAGTCAAGTCACGGCATGTTTTTTGTAGCGTAGGTGGAAATTGCTTCGAGTACGTTATCTTATGAACTGAATCAGTCAGGCGTCTTCATTATGTCCCAAAAGAGGTAGTGTTTTTTTTTTTTTTTTTTTTTTTTTTTTTTGAAAAAATGTCTTTCTTCAGGATAAGGTATCTTAACTAAAGGTAAAAAAAAAACCGAAAACACAAAAGGAAAAAAAAGAAATTAATAAAACTAAACGCGTAATATTGTAAATATATATAGTATGTAATGTTCTCCTGGTGCGTATGGGTATGTGTATGTACTGTATATTTTCTCGATTTCTTCACATTTCATTATACACTGATTGATTATTATCACGTTATTATTTATACGCCATATCATAAACTTCAGATATAGTTGCCATTTTCATAATGTATACTAATGCTTGAATGAAAGTTATTAGGGAATAAATAAGTTGTCTTGAATTCCATTTCTTTCAACTATTTTTTTTATGTGCAAAGTAACTTATTAGTTTAATGATATACGAGAAATTTACTACGTAAAGAACAGTGAAAATAATATATTGTAAAAGTTATATTGATAATTAAAAAGGCATATAGATGGTAACGTCCATGACGCTAACCAAAGGTTTTGGAGTAAGGTCACCTGGGAAAATTCCCCTTATCAATTTAGCGGACCTGTCTCAAGTGC
>NC_090725.1:258539644-258542144 GCF_036898095.1 Palaemon carinicauda | reverse complement strand
CTTAAGCCCTTTTTCTGTGATGTGACAAGGTTGTTAGGTCCTTGTAAAGACCCCTTATGAACCCATATATAAATCTTTTGACAGGGATGTTGTCATAAAAACTGCATTTTATCCTTGCCTTAGCTTTAGCCAAGAAAGTGAAGTAAATGGTTTATCCTATCTGATGTCACAAACTAAAGGGTGGAAGGAAATAACCTTTTCTTATTTTCCAGAGTTTGTGACCAAAACTCAAAATTTAGTTTTAACAATGATAGATTTGGCTCTTTCACGCTATTGTCTCTCAAAGAGGTAACTGATGATCTGGATAATCTTTAGTCTGCCAAGTAAGAGCAGCCAGATAGTATCTGAAAAAGACACCCTATCTTAGACCCAAGATCCCAAACTTAATTGTGAGCACAGGCAGTTCCAAGAAAAGGGTAACTTCATGGGTAAGAGAAACAATTAGAAGAACGTAAATCCCCGGGAAGCGTCACCAGGGACAACTCCCTGCAAGCCTGGTGTTCCACAAGAACCACTCAGCAGCCCAAGTTCCCAAACCTGATATCTGAAAATGTTGGAGCACTTTAACAGATCACAGATCTTTAAACTTTTTCCATTAAGTCCTAGTGCTGTAGCTAAACAGTTAGTTTGCACGTGACACTTAATTGTTTACATAAGCATCAGTTATTCTCTGCATTATAAGGGTATGAAATGTGGATCAAATCTGATTGTAGTCATAAGACAGGTCTGAAGTGTTCTGGCTTGTATCACATCCTAATGCAGGTAAGAATAACATATTCTCAATTATGAATTGGTTTGATGCCTGATCTTCATATGGCATTATCGCTGTCTTAGACTCGGACCTAAAGTATTGGATACTACAACCCTGTCTCTTTACGACCTGGATGGACTGGGTTCACATATCTACTTTTGACTTTTACTTTTACCTACATGTAATTGTAACTTTAATAAAAAGTGAATAGCTCTTAACGGAGACTTCCCCCCCACCTACAGTAAGGAAGATTCCCCATTTAGATGAATCAAAAGTTTGTATCTGCGTGGGAATAAACTACAAATTTTAGAAATAATTTGTATTTTTCCTAGCCATACAAACCTGAGTCATTTAAGCAAAGGTCCCACCTCAACCCTAACAAGTCTTTGACCGGAATAGAGTGAAACCTAGCGCGCTTGGTACCCACCAGTGGGATTGCTATGGTAACCAACCCTGGGGCAACAGAGCTGACTTTTTATTATTGTCTGGTCGTAGAAAACGGAACTAGAAGTATAATCTATTTAAATGACTCGTGTTTGTATAGCTAGGAAAAATGCAAAGTGTTTTTAAAATTTATAGTATTTCAGTGCAACAGCTTTCTGCAGGGCGATTGGTTTAGTGACGTCAATACAATGGAGCCGTTACATAATAAAACATCAATGAAAGTGAACTTTATTAAATTGGCTTTACACCATTGCGTGGCGGGAGTAACTAATTCTAATTTGTAAACATTTTAAAAACTATATCATATATTTTACTCATAAACCAGTCGGTAAGAAGATTGTTCAAACTGGGACACAAGCAGCGCTCCATTTACCCTTAGTTGCGCTACGTTTATATCATTATACCATACCTCCGTTTCCGGTTTCGCTCTTCCATTTTCCTGCCCACCATCTTAACCTTTGCTTCTTTGTGAACTGCAAGGGTTTCCCCTGTTGCCCTTAATCGCTAAATAGCCTCCCAGGCTCTAGTGCCCGGGTTTATAACACAAATTCCAATCAAATGCAACAATTGCAATGGATTGATAACACTTTTTACCTCTAATTAAGTTGAAGACAGATGCCCAAAACTGCTGAGTCTGGGCAGTCTTGTATTGTATCCTTTATATTTTTTTTCTTTTAACTTATAAATAGGAATGATTTTCTCTCAATTTTTCTTAGCAGTTAAAAACTATAGGTTTGTTTAACAAAGATTTTTTTTTAAGGACAAGTTTAGTATTAAGTTAATTTGATACAGTTCAATTTCATTGATGTTTATCAATTCACCATTCAGTAAAACGACAATAGATACAACTATCGGTCGAGGAAGAATATGTTTAGTTACTCTTAAAATAAATTTTCTGTCGTAAGAGCTAAAGAAAACTGGGACTATTTTCTTTGGGGTTACTCTTTGGAACCTTAAACGTAGTATGCTAACATTATGCGAAGCTATTTTTTACAGTGGTTTTGTTACCAGATTGCCATTTTCTTTACAATATTTTGCATTCGTTTTCAAAATATATCATGCTGATCGTATTCCTTTATTGTAGTTTGATTTTTTTTATGAATTGAAAAGAAGAATCATGTAAAGCAATTACAAAATAAAACTATGAAAATTTCTTGTTTATAGAGGTCTTTACCTATTTTGCCCGAATCATGAGAAATTCAAATATGATAAGATCAAAACAGAAGTACCAACTCTTATCATATGATCTTACTTTTAATGATTTATCTATCAAAAGGAAGACTAATTTTCTGTAAAAAAAAAAAA
>NC_090725.1:258502144-258534644 GCF_036898095.1 Palaemon carinicauda | reverse complement strand
AGAGAAAGCCAAAACCATCAATGTGGCTTTTAGCTGAACCTAGAGGGGTAATAGAGAATTACTTTAGAATATGTAAATTGATTTAGAAAAAAAGTAAGAACCATTGCACCTGGTGATATATCTCGTTTTGGGAAAAATAATCATCTCATCCATACCAAATCCTTGACGCAGTCTGCAATACTATCTAACTTACAGACAAGCACTGAGGAAATTACATTAAAAATCAAACCTCATCTGAATTTTAGTTATGAAATTCGTAATACCTGTACTAATTTATAGAGTAGGAGATACTTTCCATGTGTCTACTAAATGTATGGAAAGTGCATAAGTTTTCTGGAACATCAATGATTATACTTTCCAGGATGCTGATGTTCCTTTATATATTGCTATTGAAAATAAAAGGATCAAAGTTCGTCCTTTCAAACAGAAGCCCCTGCAATGCTTTAATTTCTTAAATTTGGGCACCCATCTAAAGTTTGCAGTTAGCTATGCAAAGGCCTTAAAATAAAATATTTTATTGGTATAAAAAAGAACATGATTGACTACGATGGCCAGGTTGCTCTTTATGGATCATGTTGAAGAACACAGGGAATTGACTTTAATATTATACTGATAGCTCCAAATCTGATGCTGGCGTATGATTTGGAGTATATATTAGTGCTTTTAATTATAGAGGTGCACTTCCTCTAGTATCCTCTATATTTATTGCCAAACTATATGGCATACTTAACCGCTATTGAGAAAATAGCGTTACAATACGAGGGAATTTTTACCATTGTTAGTGATGCAAGATGTGTCCTACAAGCTTTAGAAGTTTTCAATTCCAATAATCTTTTAGTTTTAAAGATTGTAGAGTGCCTCTTAATTATTGGTATGTAAGGTCTAACAGTTCGATTTTGGTGGGTTCCGGCACACGTAGGTGTGTCTGGAAATGAGAAGGCAGATTCACTGGCCAGGAATGCTGCAGCTGAGTTGCTACAAAGAAGGTATCCCATTCCCAGTAATAAATTTTTTACCTACAATTAAGAATTTTATTTATAATAATTGGCAACAGTTTTGGGATAGTTTACTTGAAAATAAGATATGAGAACCAAGTAATGTTATATCCCCTCGGAGGTATAACGGGATGCCCCGAAAGTGGGAGACTACTCTTTGTCGTCTCCGCATTGGTCACACTCGAATGACACATGAGTTTTTTGCTGGCTGGCCAACATCAACCATATTGCGACGACTGTTTGGTACCATTTACAGTGAGGCATTTGTTGACCGAATGCCCCACATATAGTAGCGAACAGAAATGGACATCTGTTTATGGCTAGAGGTGAGAATTGCAGGTTCATCCTTGCCAAGATTCTTTGACATGTGTCCTACCATGCTAGTGGTATATTTAGCTTTATTTCAGAAGCAGGTCTTCTGAAAGCTATTTAACTTTTAAAATGACATCTTCGCTTCTATGGTCTTAATTGAATATTTTTTTTTATTTTTTTTTTTTTCATTTACAATAATAAACCATATCAGCGTCAATGACCTTAGATACCAGGATGCCAGAAAACTTTTAATCAATCAATCAATCAATGTGAAAAAATTTTTGCTATGGGTTTTAGGGCTTTCAAATATGCAGCTTAAGATTATATAACAAGCTCCCTCTAGTCATCTGAAAGACTGAAGATATTAAGGCTTTCAAGAAGAAACTGATGACTTTCTTGTTTTGTAAGGGGGTTGATAATGTGGATTTGACAATATACATGGAATAAACTTTGTGATACTCTGAATGCCTAAGAATATACATTACAAAGAGATCCTGTAGTACTTAGGGTTTCCATGTGTAATAGGATCAGGAAAACAACCTTCCCACAAAATCACTGGAGAAACAGATTGGTGTGCAGCAGTAAGGAGTGGCATCCTTTTTACTTTTCTCAAATGTAGAACAATGAAAACCTTTCATCAGCATGCACAGCAATGATACGAGTGCCAAAGATATTAAAAGGATATACGGTGTAAATAAAAACACGGTTATTAGGTGGATATATTGCCATAGAGAAGCCTGGATATTTAAAGACAAATAGAGTTCACTACAATCCCGCTGCACAACTGCTGATAAGGCTAAACAGATAGTTGAAGCAGGTCGATACCAACCAATAATTACCATAAGTGTGGCTGTAGCTATTAAACATAAAATTTGGTGTGACGCTGGATTTAAGGTAATTGGTAGTGGCATTTGTATGCTTCAAATATATGCCACAGGTCACTTGTTATCAAGCCTGGATTATTTCAGGCACGTAAAGGTGTGGGATTTGCTTTAGCTTAAAATTCTACGCTGCTGATGGAGAACTCTGGAGCAAAATCGTCTATTGTGATGAGAAAACATTTTTCGCTGATACACATGGAAAAGTTTACTGTGAGCACTTGACCAACACAAGAGAATATATATATATATATATATATATATATATATATATATATATATATATATATATATATATATATATATATATATACACACACACACACACCATACTTTTTCCAATACAGGTATCCTGAGGGTGTGCATAAAGTCGAAGAGAAGTGAACGTATTACAGCGGAACTCAGAGACTAATGTGTGGCAGTGGGACAGGTACCTTAACCAGCATAATGGACGCTTGAACGCCAAGCAATTTGCTGATATTTTACATAATGGTAAGATTCCATCGGTTTGCTGTCTTTCAGTACTATAACCTATCTCCATTGTAAGGAATAGTTCTTCAGTCCACAAGAGTTGCATTATTAAGAACTGTTTTAGAAATCACCCAGAAGTCATACGGATTGATTGGTCTGCGAAATCAACCATTTTTAAATCCAATTGAGAATCTTTGGTCATTTATGGTTAATAGTTGGGGTGAATGCCAAATCGAGAATAAAGATGCTTTCATTCTTAATAGCACATGTCATGGAAATTTGTGAAGTCTTACTGAGGTCAATTCCCTAAATGACTGAATGGAGTTATCAATGCTTTATAGGGTTACACTGAATATTAGCGTTTGAGTCTCACAATGGTTACCCCAGCAATATTGAAGTAATTTTTTTTTTTCTAAATGGAATAATTACAGTCTGAGTTGTTATTTAATTGTGTTGAAAAGGATGTATTCATTTATAAATCAATGATATGATGTTCTTTAATTATATATAAATGGATTTATTGAATTTATATTTGTTTATATCTATCTACACTAAATGAAAACGTATAAGTTACGTTTCGTTTAGACTTGGCCACTATCGGTTATCTACTGCGTAATCTATTATATATATACCGTGTCATCACTTTTTTTTTTTTTACCTCGCCATCAAAGTATAAATAATTCTCTTTTAAGGAACAAATCATTCAAACCAAATGGACAAGTGTGACCGGTTATTCATCTGCTATGATTTGTTTTATACTTACAAAACGACTGTAAAAGCATACATTATTGGTTATAAACAGGTTTTAAAATCCCTCTTATGAAAATAATATAAAACTCAGATAACTTATTGATATGAATTCACTATGATCCCACAATCTAAAGGGGGTGGGGGGGGGGGGGGGCGTGACGTTTAAGCGGGGATATTCCCTCGCAGGATGTTGCCATCTTTCAGCCTACGTTATGTCACTGAGGCGCCAAATTTGTACTGTACGTTGCGTCGTCAGGCAACACTTCATGTACTTTATAATAACGTGTGCGCATCACATGTGATTATAAAGTACATAAAGTGAGATATTATTTACAGCATGGACATCGACAACAATTTTCATTGCTCTCTCTCTCTCTCTCTCTCTCTCTCTCTCTCTCTCTCTCTCTCTCTCTCTCTCTCTCTCTCTCTCTCTCTCAGATTTCAATTAATTGCCTTGGAAATATCGAAAATTCCTCCGTACAGCTTCTCCTGTAGAAAATACTTTTCATTGAAGGCAATTTTTTGTCGTAGTTATGTAGTTGATGACCTATCATTGTGTCTGTGTCAATATAGAAAGTTAACAGTAAAGTATACTGGCGGCATGTCCCTAATACAGGAAAATATTTGAAGAAAAAAAAAAAACGTTGCCGACTTACTTTAATGGAATTGTGGCTTGTCTGATCTTGAATCTCAAACTTGCTTATTAGATCTCATCAAAAGGATTCATTCATTACACACGACTCATAAATAGCAACGCTGAGCCCCTGCAATTGTAACAACAGAACAGCAACACTGGGAAGTATGTATGCCATATTTCTTTATTGTTTTACAAATGTCTCGTGCATTACAAGTTCACTTTCATTTAATATGCTAAAATATTTATGTTTATATTGTATTGGTGTGAATTTACCTATCTAATGTCTTATGACGTAAATAAAATAATTGGTGGATTGCTTGTTCTGACAGCAAGGCAACTGTGTTCATGGGTACATCCACAGCCCGAAACCCCCCCCCCCCACCCCCCACCCCCCACACACTGATTTTAGATTTGGTCAGACTATAGTTACCTAGAAACTGTCATCACAGCTCATCATCTGCGTATTGAATATGTAGTGTATGTGGGCCTCCGGGTGAATAATTGCCAGATCCTGCTTGCTCAATATAGCTATACTGTATGTCTGAAACATTGAGGAAACTGATGCAATACTTTATAGTCCAACTGTACCTTCATAGTTTTATCATTTTTCATATCACCGCTTGTTGGATCTCTAACACATGATCCAATCTGCGGCTGGGGTATTGGGGAATATACATTTACATCATGTTCAAAGTTCACTCGCGAATATTGGAGGCAATGAATAGTGGCAATGTCCTAGAGACTGACTATATGAATACATATTATCAGTGCCCAAGCCCTCTCTCATCAAGCTAGAACCAGGGAGGGCCAGGCAATGGTTGCTGATGACTTAGTAGGTAGACCTGTAGACTCCAAACCCAACATCTATAGCACACAAGGATGGTTAGGTTGCAGAAACTACAAGAAACTATCGAGTTTGAGCGTGTTCATACCCCCGTCCGATATACTGCCTGGCAGGGACGTTTCTAATAGGCTTTTGTAAATGATCTTATCGTTAGTTTCTTCTCTTCTGGGTCCGCCAAAATGCCACAGTCAGTATTACTTTGTATTTGCTAACCGAACATTACGTTTTTCAAGGCCGTTTTCTAAAAGCGTCTATGACATCTTTTATTTTATCAGATTGAGCTTCAAAACTTTAAAGGATCCCTATCTCCCTGCTTTGTTTGGGGAGGGACCTTCATTTTGGGGATTGGTCCTATTTCCTCAGTGAAGACTGTTGCTATTGCTCCAGATGATGCGTTATTCATTACACTCAAATCGGACTGGTTGCTTTATTCTAATGTGTAGCAATTCTTACTTGTTGTCAATATTTGACAAAGGCAGCCTTTGATACGCTCAGATCACTGATTTTACGTTTTAAAACTACCTTTTGTCTTTTCCCCCTTAAGTCTTGACATATCTCGGGTACCAAATACACGCTTTTCGGTTAGGTTTCTTTTTTAGTTCCCATTTCTTTTCTTTCATCTTACTGCCCAGTATTTTTACACTATTGATTATTCGTGCAACTTCAATAGTTTTTATCCATTTTCGTTTGGTTGTTTACTGGCCTTCATGCTCCCAGCTTATGATCAAATGGGCCGAATTCCACAAATCCATCATAAAAAGCTTTAATATACCAATCGTGAAAGAGATTTGTTTTTCAAACTATTTCGCCTTTACATTTCTTTGCGTTCATGATGTTATAATCTGTTCCTTCTGAGGTAAAAGTACGCGGAGCAAACTTTCACCGCACTGTAGCCTAATATTCAATACTTTTCCTCAATTATTTTTGCTATAAGACATTTTTTGCCAATTACAAAGGGTGCACATCGAAATCAAGCTCAATGAAGTTAATTGAACCTAGGTATGAAATGTGGTATGCAAGAAAAGGAAATAGTAAATGAGGAACACGTGAACGTAATCATTTTTTGTTTTATTGTTTCATGTGACTGGCTATAAGCACCTTGAAGACTAAATAGTCAGAATGAAACATATCTACACTCCATACCTTCTGAATATTTTATTTGGTTTCATCGAATAAATTGTACTGTGATATATTTAGAAATTCAATCTAGACAGATCATACATAGTCTCCGTTGGTTTTTTAGATTTCGAAGCTTTCTTGTGTTGCCTTCTTTTCATCCTAGTGTGCAATCTCTTTGGTAGATCTTTTGACTCAGAGGTAGCAGTAGTTAGTTTACCACTTCCTTTTCTGTCATGATGCTTCGTAGATGATAGACTCCCCACCACGGAGTTTTGCTGCAGAATCCAGGTGTTCAGAAATTAAGGTTATTGACATGACATTGTGCCTAGAAAGTGAAGGAAATCATCTGATACTTGTTTTTGCCAGGGGCGTTTTATCTGTTATTTCAACGGCAGAAATAGTAAGCAGTTAGCCGACCGTGATATGATTTTTAATGTCGAATCGGCACAGAACGACATGAACCTAGTACAGTCTTGTGTAGCACATCACTATGTTGTCTATCCATAGACAATACAGTGTATCTTGACCAAACTACTTGAGTGAAAAAAAAAAACTAGTATTTTTATTTTATTCCTACATATTAATTTGTACATGGAATTTTGTTTTGTATCGCATTAAGGTGAGTGGACACAGAACCAAATAAAATCAACATTGATAAGTTTATGAAAGTAAATGATAGAATATATTTCTCCAAGAGATCCTCTCATGATAAAAAAATTATCGTGGTATGTAAGTCTATAAAATTTCTTGGTAAATGACAGAAGCTTAAGCAAACTGCATTACAACAAAAATATCTGATTATGATATAGAATGTGAAGATAAAGTTTGTTTTCTTCCTCCTGCATCATCCCCTCGATCATTACTTAGGCTGGTGTAGGGTGTGGTGGGGCGATATTCCAATCTTTGTAAAGCATCGGCAAACAAACGCTTGTTGATTTAAGGTCCTCCGGTGTCTCGCCGGGTAGAGGAAGGAGGAGGAGGAGGAGAAAGAGGATAAAAAGAGAGAACTCTCCCCTGGGACCTTCCTCCCACCCTGGCATCTTCCTAGAAGGGTATGGGGTCTTCGTAGACACAGCAAACTAGGGCAAGGATCATCTTTTAGCTTCATTAGAAGAGAACTACTTAATACAGATATTTGCTCAACCATTTGTCAGTTTCATGAATTCGATGCCATCGTCCTATTTCTGTCCGGCATTGTGAGCATGTGAGATTATGTATACATTTCTTGTTTACCTTCTATAAATCGTTGCGTTGTAAATATAATGATTAGTACAAAGACTTTTGAACAGTCGTACCGATGCGTGAAACTTTTTATTACACAGTTTATGTGGAACGAGTCCCCTGCTATATATATATATATATATATATATATATATATATATATATATATATATATATATATATATATATATATATATATATATATATATATATATATATATGGCAGGACGGGATTGAAAATAAAACTTAGAGAGGTTACCCAGGTGGCATAAGCTATGTGGATGAAATCATGGTGAGGGATAAATGGAGATGGTTTGGGCATGCTCTTCGCACTCTCCAAGTGAAATTAGTTTAACAAACTTTCAACTGGGCTCCACAAGGCACTAGAAAAGTTGGAGGCCCCAGGCCTGCATGGCTGAGGACTCAAGTTTGAAGTAAAAGATAATGAATGGAGAAGTATTGATTTAAAAGCTCAAGAACGAGACGACTTGCGAAATCTATCTCAGGTCCTTGGCGTCAATAGGCGTAGGAGATTATTATTATTATTATTATTATTATTTGCTAAGCTACAACCCTAGTTGGAAAAGCAGGATGCTATAAGCCCAGGGGCCCCAACAGGGAAAATAGCCCAGTGAGGAAAGGAAATAAAGAAAAATAAAATATTTTAGGAATAGTAACAATATTCAAATAAATATTTCCTATTTAAACTATAAAAACTTTAAGAGACAAGAGGAAGAGGAACTAGATAGAAAAGTGTGCCCGAGTGTACCCTCAAGCAAGAGAACTCTAACTCAAGGCAGTGTAAGACCATGGTACAGAGGCTATGGCACTACCAAAGAATAGGGAACAATGGTTTGATTTTGGAGTGTCCTCCTAGAAGAGCTGCTTACCATAGCTAAAGAGTCTCTTCTACCCTTACCAAGAGGAGAGCAGCCACTGAACAATTACAGTGCAGTAGTTAACCCCTTGTGTGAAGAAGAATTGTCTAGTAATCACAGTGTTGTCAGGTGTATGAGGACAGAGGAGAATCTGTAAAGGATAGGCCAGACTATTCGGTGTCTGTGTAGGCAAAGGGAAAGAACCGTAACCAGAGAGAAGGGTCCTATGTAGTACTGTCTGGCCAGTCAAAGGACCCCATAACTCTCTAGCGGTAGTATCTCAACGGGCGGCTGGTGCCCAGACCAACCTACTAATGTATATATATATATATATATATATATATATATATATATATATATATATATACATATATATATATATATATATATATATATATATATATATATATATATATATATATATATATATATATACATATATATATATATATATATATATATATATATATATATTATGTGTGTATATATATATATATATATGTGTGTGTGTGTGTGTGTTTCAGCATGTATGTATAAACACTTTTGTGAATGTTTATCTCATATGAATGTATAAATATATGTTTATGATGCATATATGTATATATACACCAATATAAAGGGTACATAAATAGGCATAGACACATGTATGTAAATGCATATATGTCCGTCGGACTCAGGTTACTATTAACTTTATAATCACATTGATTTTGATGTGCTAAATTTTTCCATATATCCAGATTTTCATGAAAATTCAACATTATTATAGCATTTATGATGTTCTAGGTTATATGCAGAGTGCAAAAATTCAATATAAAGTTAATAAGGGGTTAACATTTGAACTAAGCGAGATAAAGTCTTCAAGTCCCGCATACATACTAAACTAATAAATCTGCTTTGCAAAGTGATATTAATGTTGTCTTAATTAGCAGTTAAAGGGCAAACAAATATGCCGCTGTCAGGGAATGTGTGAGATTATAGACGTGATATTCGTTTTATTGGTTTGTATTTCCTTTTAGTTTTCAGTCATAGTTTAATCCGAGAAAATATAGGAATTCATTGGAGACAAGTATATTTTTATTGAGTATGTTTACATAATTCCCATTTATACTTTGATCATTTTATGTTGTTTGCCGTATTTCTTATATATTTTCTAATGTATTTATTTTTTCATACTTTGGTGCTCGCATTATAACCCTGGAACTTTAATAATGTATACGACTACTTCATCCTTGATAACCGCTAAAGCTTCAATGATGGTTGATGACTGGTATATAGATGTGGAGTATAATATTCGGATGTGGAAAAATTACTGTGGCTGCATTAGAGACTACAATTTTTCCTCAGTACCGGGCCCATGGGTAAACTTCTAGAGTGGTCAAGTTATTAAAACATTTGTAATTACTGGAATGAAGCTGAACAAATTTCAAAATATCTTGCAGTACAAAACGAAAGTTTTAGTCTGGTATTTTAGTCAGATTCAAGAGTATGAACATATAACATAGATTAAGGGAATTTATCTGCGTAGACTCTTAATTTTTTTTTTCTCAAGGGTACTAACAAACCGATGATTCAGCGGATCTTGAGAGGCCAACCCATTAGTAAACGAATGAAATTGATATGACATTTCCGATATATATATATATATATATATATATATATATATATATATATATATATATATATATATATATGTATTTTATATATGTATATATAAATAAATATATATGTGTATATATAAATATGTATATATATACACATATATATATATATATATATATATATATATATATATATAAATATGTATATATATACACATTATATATATATATATATATATATATATATATACATACATTCATTCATACATACATACATACATACATGCTTGGTGCCAGGGGCATCCCCTCAGTATGTTATCTGCTAACTTTTTTTTAACTCATATTTCCTGATAGCCTATGTCTTGGGCTAAGTCAAGAACTTAGCGACCACCCTCAACTCCGCCTCTAAATCTACATTAAGTCTTGTATGGGCGGTCAAAAACAATCAGACGTTCATGAAATTTTGTTAGGACTAATGCAATGCATCTGGAAACATGTAAAGAATAAAAATTATAATAGTATGATATAAATTTTCTAAGTAATACCAAAAGTACACAGACAACCGAAAAAAAAAAAAAACTTGCTTTTAACATATATTGCTTTGCAAACGAAGCCCTCTCACAAGAAAATAATTAATCTATAATTACATTTTGCATAATAAATATTTCCTTATTACATACGCTTTCATTTGAGTCCATATTGACATTTTTTATAGACAAATGTTACGTAATAGTGAGAGAAATGCAAAAAATTCTCTATCCGTTACAAATTAATAAATCCTAATAATTAAACGATGGTATCTTCTGAAGATTTCCAATCATATTTTAAGGGATGAAGTGCCTTTGATTTTTTTTTATTTAAAGGTACTTGTTGATATATAGTTAGGAGTTAGTATAAATTATTTTTTTTCATTTATTCATTTACGTGTTTATCATGAAAGTTGCCGGCGTGAGTCTTTTTTCGAATTGGTCACTGCATATTGTCAAGCATAAAGAAAAATACTGAATGTAACCGAACAAGCCGCCTATAAAAAGGTGATATAACGATATCTGGTCAATACTGTATATTTTACAAAGGTGACAAGGCAAAGAAGGGCCGGGTAATAGCTATGGCTTGTAGAAGTTCCACTCAGATGCCTATTGAACAATTTCATGAGTCCTGTCGCAAGCAGTATTTAGTGAGACGAGTACCCCAGCAGCGTTACACTATCACAGAAACTGAGGAAGGATCAGGCAAGAAAAGAAATGTTGAGAAAGCGTTTTCGCATGTGTACTATTTGAAAAAAAAAAAAATATTCCAAAGGTCTGGGTTTAAAACTTTGCCATCTTTAGAATGTGAATAATGATAATCTATCCAACAAAAACATAATGAGCAATCTTGTGAAATAACTAATAATAACCTCAAGTTGAAGATTGAAGACTGTTCTGACCTGTAGGACAGCATCGGCTTTCCATTAGCCCCATGTTAGGACACACTGATATTTTGTAAATCTTCAGAATCGCTGAAAACAATTGTTTGTTCTTCTTATGATGTAAGAGCTAATGACCGGATCTAAGAGGTTAGTCTTGAGCTTCACACTAATTTACTCAATGCCTACAAAGAAACCAAGACATTTCCATGGCCCACCAAAGTTAGTGACGTTCCTGATCCTCTATATAGATCGATGTCATGGATACTCCAGAGGATAAACATGTCAGAGGTTGCGATATCTCTAGTTAAAATTAGTTGATAAAACTGAATTACTTTTAATTGTTCATTGCCCCTGGTTCACTGGTGTTGAAATTACCAATGAATATGATATGGCTTTTGTATTTTTTGGCTCCACATTAGAGGAGAGGATTTCCTGCAAACTCTTTGATCAAATGTTGTAAATGTGTTATCTTGTCCTACTGTGGTCATTTATTAAATTCATATTTCTCGAGGTTGTGGAAACATGTGCTTTATTTTTCAGTGTGTTCTTTATGCTACCTAAAAATGTAAATATGGACTCAAAAGGAAGCTTATATAATAGGGAGGTTTTTGTTTAAACCATTTACTAATAGATAAGTTATTTTCCCTAAGAGAACATAGTTTACATTGGTTAAAAGAAAGTTTTTTTTTGTTTGTCTGTGTACATTTTGTATTACTTTCAAAATATATATCATACTCTTTTAATTTTTGCGCTTTATTTATGTTTCTAGATGTATTTTGATAGATTCTGCAAAATTTCATGAACGTCTGATGGATTTTGACCGCCCTTATATGGCTTAGTGTAGATTTATGTGAGGCGGAGTTGAGCGTAGTGTGGAATTGGGGGTCGTGAGAACGGCCCAAAAGTTGAGAGAGAGAGAGAGAGAGAGAGAGAGAGAGAGAGAGAGAGAGAGAGAGAGAGAGAGAGAGAGAGAGCGCTAAACATCATCCTTTCTTATTTTTGATCCGGAGTCAGTATGATCTTCTCAAGCATAAGGTTTCTTTGTGTTAGCTTGGATTTTGTGTGGCTTTATTCTCACCTGTGCACACTCGTTTGTGTGTGTATGTGTGTTTTGGGGGCGACATTCCGTGTGTAAGTCTGACTAATGGGTAAATCAAGATTTGCTTCAAGTCACGTTTAAAGCTTGACATGTTCGCTCCTGTATTCTTTTGTCAATGCTGATGAGATTGGTATCGTTTCTTCAAAAATAGGGTTTCTGAGTGTGTATCATGGGAAATGATATACACACCCCATCGTAGGGGAAGATGATGTATTGTGAAACAGTGCTTTTGATGGGGATAATGAGGCAAAACTTGAGACACTGGGAAAATACCCACAGTTACGAACTGTTAACAATTTAATAGAATGGAAGTAATCATGAGTTGCTATACTTATTTTTACTTTAAAGGGTTGATTTTCTGGTTCTATGTAGCAGGGGAACCCTACAGTAAAGTATAGAGTAGGACGATTATGGTAAATGAAAATCAAGAACATTGAATGATGAAGATGTTGATATGTGTTGAAGAATAGAACCAGCCGATTTGTATAGGTATTTAGAAGTAGATATAAAATTTGATGGAAGGATGAGGGAAGAGGCTTCACAGAATATGTAAGTAAACTGTAAGAGAAAAAGGTTGTGAAGAATATGCACTTAATTTGAGTGTATGAAGTTTTTATAGAGCCAGCTCTTTAGGGAAGGGAAGTGTGAATGTTAAATAAAGAAGTAAGATAGATTGAATGTTTGTGTAAGTTATTTCTATAAAATACTTTGTGTAAGGAGAATTGAAATGGTGTGAAATGCGGTCAACCATAGAATTAATCGAAAAGTAAGCATTGGTCAAATGAATGATCCAAGTGTATTGAGATGGTTATAAGTCCTATGGTTTATGAGTATATATATATATATATATATATATATATATATATATATAATTTGGTAGTGTTGCGAGTGGAGAGGACAGAAATACCTAGAAATAACTGTTATTGAAAAGGAAGGATCCTAATATCTAGGAACCAGGAGTCTAATTGCAAGGTCGAGGTAAATGGTGCAATGAAGTTTCAGATGACGTAGGGTTGAGAGTACAGTAAGGTTAACCTGAGTGCAATTCAAACTTTCCACAAACTTTGACCGTCTGCTGTAAGCTACGGTAATTAGCTTGTAAAGATATATATACTATAAAGGATAAATTTCAATATATGAACAAAACTACAGGTACATGAATTTTAGTGATGCACATATGATCATGCTCATAGCTATATGCAAGTAAGTGATTACTTTTATTTGTATTGATGTATTTACAATTCTGTTACATTGATATTTAATAAAGCCAATCACTGGAAAACCGTTGCATATTTTGTACAGACTTTCATAGTTTGCTAAGTTCTCCCAATGTTTGTAAACATTCATGTGATGTCATGACATCACCATTCAGTTCAATAACATTTTTTTCCTTTATAAAAGATAAAGACTTGCCGATTAATAGTGTGAAAATGTAAACCAAGTTAAAACCTATTTCCAAAGGATTATTAAAATGAACGATTACTTTGATTTCATATAATCTATACATGTCATTGTTTTAAAAGAGTACGGTGCGGTACTATATAAAACTCAGATTACGAGTCAACTGGACTGCCCTTTGTTAAATTGCAATCTTATTTTAAGATATTTTAAACGGACAGTTAATTGGAAGATTAAAACCAAATGATAAATGTCAAACTAACGTTCTGTTAAAGAAATTAACTCTATTATTCCTCGGGTTCAGGTCTAAATTGACCGAAATCCCTCCTATCAGCACAGTAATGAAATAATGTCTGGCCTCTAAACTGTAGTAGCGTATGTCAATGCCCCTTTCCAGCCGTATCGATTTAAGGAAGTGGGCGCTTTTTTTTCTTTTTTTTTTCTCTAAAATCGCCAACATAGAGACCTTAAAATTTGGATGCTAAGCTATATTACTTTCTTTGCATACTCTTCTCTACTTTTAACGTTTTCGTCTTCTCCCGCTTCATCTTATTCCTTATATGTTTCTTTTTTATTTATCCTACTGTTAGCGACTGTAATAACCTCGATCGCCTTTTTATTGCCTTTTCATATTGTCATCTATCATTGGTTCGCTAATTTTTAAACGAAGCTAACAGAATTTAAAGAAATATATATATATATATATATATATATGAGAGAGAGAGAGAGAGAGAGAGAGAGAGATATGAGAGAGAGAGAGAGAGAGAGAGAGAGAGAGAGAGATATGAGAGAGAGAGAGAGAGAGAGAGAGAGAGAGAGAGATTATTACGCATAGTGAAATTTTTTGGACTATAATTCAGTGAATAGAGTAATTATATTGATATTAATATCCTGCTATTACCGAATAATATATAGCACATTTCAGGAAAGTGCTATCTAAATTATTTAGAATAATTTCATAATGATAACAGTCCAATAACTCTATTTTCTACAAATTGTCTCTCTCTCTCTCTCTCTCTCTCTCTCTCTCTCTCTCTCTCTCTCTCTCACACACACACACACACAAAATATTCGTCCGCAATTTATTTATTCTAACTGTCCTGGCATGGTATACTATATAGTCTCGTTATTAAATATTTATAAAATCTACGCTTCTATGTTTGTACGAATCCTTTTATCTTAAACGAGCGTCAGAACATTCATACATGCAATATATACACCTATGTTTACGTGCTTATTTTCCTTTAACATTGAAATATTACCATCTATTTGGTCTCATTCGCTCGGTCTCCATGCTGTTTTAAATGTCATTCCCTTTCCCGTAAAATTGCCTCCTTTTTCTTTTTCAGCTTCCTTTCTTCTCAGTTTCTTTCAATAAATTCACTTTCCTTGCTCTCTCCCCCCCCCTCTCTCTCTCTCTCTACCTTTCTTCAAAAGAGATAGACGGCTGTTATTCATGCATTTCTTATTTCAAAAAGTAAATCTCAAGATATTTCTTTTGGGATATTTGATTTATTCTTCTTACAGTTTTTGTTCCCAATTGATTAGACATCTTGGTGATAAAAGTCTTTTTGTCGTCTTTTGTTACATAATTCAATTTGCTTATCTTCCTCCTTTATTCATCCCCCTATTTCCGTTGAATGTGCATTCCCTTCGACTTCTTATTCCCTCTCCTCTCTAGCAGTAGGACATTAGTTCATCCGGTCTCCTACTCGAAACAATGGCGCATCCTTCCTCCATACCACCAATGACGGTGGTGTTTCTCCTTCCTCACTTTCGTGAGATTGTTTATGGCAGATGGTACGAGTGTCGTCTTCATCAGACAAGAATCCGCTGAATCGTAGGCTTTGGTATATTACAAATCACACTACACATGATCATGGAGCTCTCCTTATCCCTGCACAGTATATAAAAATCTTTTTGTCGAAGCTGTTTACAACGAGGTTTGCCGAAGTTCAGTTTTACCTCATTCCAGTTACTAAAACTCAAAAATTAGTTATGTGAAGGAATACTATTTCAAAATCCCCATTTGGGAACTTGCTTCCACTTGTTATGATGCGCATAATGAACAAATAGAGAGCTAGATTTGAGCGCAGTTCGATTTGGAAGTACATTCTTTTATTTAAAAGTCAGAAAACAAATATGCATTGTTAATACTTGAAAGGACATGTGAAATTAAACAGGAAAGAAAATAACCGCATTGAAGAAAGTGTTGGATCGCTGATTGAAAAGTGATTCAATTTTATAATATGGAAATACTTATGCAAAAACATTTGCCTGGTGCAAAAATAGGATTTGGAACGTATCTTACCATAATCAGGAAATAGATGATTTCATTACCTGATGGTACTATAGTTAGCCAAGGTACTTGAACACTACCGCATGCAGAACAACTAAGAAAATCTTGAGACATCAAAGTGTTTTTCACGACATCTTAGACTTTAACATTCCATAACCTTTCTCCTTTTCAGTATTAACCATACTTACCACCGGAAGACGATGAATCATAAAAAATAATGAAGGTGCCCTAGACTCATTTTGATATCCCTCACTAGTATTAACTACAGTTGTTGATGATTCTCTCTCTCTCTCTCTCTCTCTCTCTCTCTCTCTCTCTCTCTCTCTCTCCCTCTCTAAATTGGGACACTGAAAATTTGTTTTTTATTTCTTCCCGCCAGGTTTACGCT
This sequence comes from Palaemon carinicauda, assembly GCF_036898095.1. NCBI lineage: Eukaryota > Metazoa > Arthropoda > Malacostraca > Decapoda > Palaemonidae > Palaemon > Palaemon carinicauda. The sequence goes on along the minus strand of NC_090725.1, from coordinate 258,518,346 downwards.
TTAGGGATATGGAATGGTAAAGAAACGTGTAAATGTGTTGTTTTGAAATATTAGACGCCACATCTGCATTAACATCCAAAAAGTTTATTTTGAAGTAGAAGGATATGAACATCATGGTGGACCATGCAAAGTTACACCAACACAGAGATAAAGAATTGAGGACAAGTTTTGCCTTGAAGATTTCTCAGCAAAAGCAAATCAGGATATCCAGTATGGTACATACGAAGCTACTTTTGTACGTAACCTGTAACACTCTTGACAGTCATTTCAGCCTGTTAGGAATAAACCTCAGAGGCCCGAAATGCACGCTAGAATTTGGACTTCATACCAGCTAAAAAAAAGAATCCTCATCCAATTACAAAGAGAATTGGAATCTTTATGTATTGGCCGCCCTTAACATCTTCAGCAAAAGGGCAAGCATAATCTTACTCCCACTACAGTATTGTGAATGAATTAGTTGGAAAAGCAAGTGGTCAACGCAGCTGTTTCTCTCGTTGGATCCTGAATAAACCACTTAATTAGCTGCCAGTCAGCTGTGAGAGAAAGTACATAGTTCATAGAAAAGGTGAAATTTCTGCTCTGTGTCTTACATAAAGAAAGATGAATACATGAAGATGGATAATTGCATGGCCCTATTAGAGAGAATAGAAAATGATTCAACGGATATACTGAAGCTAAGAGGATGTGAAATGGTAACTATGGCAAACAGTGTATAATAGAATATTAAGTGTTCTAAGGTGGTTAGCACAGCAGGATATAAATACCAATGTGACCATCGACAATGGATTTGGATATTGCTATGGGAGCCATCAAAACTCATAAACCTAGCTACCCACAAAGTCCCAGATAACGTCCTCCATATCGTCTTGGAGAATGTTTACAGATTGGACTGTCTCTGATCCCTTTTGATCCCTTGAAAAATCTTACAGATGTTGAGGGTTTTAACAAAGAAGAACAGATTGCTCTCACATAGAGGTGATCTTTTCACACAAGTGGATAGATTACCAACTGGATCACCCCTTGAGTTCTCTGCTAACATGTGTATGGTTGCAACGGGTTACAAGACCTCTGGCAGACCCCAAAGACAAAAATTTATGTTAGAAATTTAGATGACAACTTTATTACTATCAATGTAGCAGATGACACTAAAAAAAGCTAGCAGACTCCCATAAAACAAACGAGGTCCTCAATTACCATTAAAGCCTGTGAGGAGAACACGCTTGGTTTTTCATGTCATCTGCAGGAAACCTACCTAGCATGCCATACCTATCTATATAATGGTTACAAATGTTCACTGTCTTAATCCAAGGGGAGGCATACAGAACTGGTATAGATAAAAGATATGTTGACATATAATGGATACACCAGCAACATGGTAGAGGATATGTTAATGAAGAAAATGGGGATAATCCACATATAAACCAAGAACACTGCAAAAGGCAATGGAATAATGGTATTGCTTACATGAAGGAAGTGCATGCCTACCACAAGTTATTAGTGAAAATAACTCTTAGTATGAGGAACAATATCACTTAGGAAACCCAAGACATCGGGGACTAGCATAGTTTACATATTTACATACCTATAAAAGACCTATAAGCATCTATTATCCTATTTTTAAGGACTTTTTAAGTCCATTTTAACAAAGGGTTTGTAGATTAGTATGTTTTAGGTGGTATTAACACAATGCGCCTCTCGAGTGACCTTTTCCGAGACACTGTGATTGTTCACCATGAGGACGGCCATAAGCTGTGTGTGCTTGCTGAAGCAGGGGGCATCATGCTGAACCAGGTTTTATATTTGATTACATTTTCTCTGTCCAAATTATATAGAATTGAGGCTGGCCATAAGTGAATGGCTCCATAAGAGAATGGCTTAGATAACTGTCTGAATTAGATAAAGTGGAACAACATATTGGTAGTTTTCATATTTTTCTTTGAGAATAAGAGGAGATATGAGAAGACTGTTGTTTTAAGAAATAGACGCCACATTTGCATCGGTATTGAACAAGAATTTCCTTGTGGGGTGTAGGGCCATCAGTGCACCTTACACTATGTCATTAGGGTATTACTTCAGAGTATTTGTAACGTCCCTTCGGCCACTAGACAGCACTTACTTTTTTTAGCCGTGTATTATGCCTCCGTCTTAGATGTAGTCATTACATCTTGCAGGCCAACATCTAAACTTTTACTTTATAGTGAAATAGCAGACTTTTTTGTCGTGTTGCCCATAGGCGCTTTATGACATCTAAGGAGCTAATGTTCAATATTCATAAATGAACATATATATATATATATATATATATATATATATATATGTATGTATGTATGTATGTATATATATATATATATATATATGACAATTTCTTAAAAATTTTTATTTTTCCTAACATACTTACCACAGCCCAATAAAATGAGGAGCCCTTGAGCGTCAGCTCTGCGACCTGAGGGTTTCCACCCATTAGGTGTGACCCCCGAATCCCTTCCTTCTCACCTGCACGACCCTAACCTCTTGTTTTACCCATCATGCCCTAGAGGGATGCTTCAGGCGACCTTCCCAGGTCGCCATTAACCATTCTACCCTGGTCCCAAGAAAAAAGTATATTACAGCTGGGTCTATAGTGGGGAAAGATTGGGGGCCAGTTGCGTTATTTGTCCGTGCTATGTATGTTAGGAAAAACACAATTTTCTTAGAAATTGTCATTTGCTCCAATTCAAATCCTTACCACGACCCAATAAAATTAGGAGGCAGGAAAACAGACCCGTGTAAGAGAGGCAAGAGAGCTGCGGAGGGGGCCAGGCCTGTCCGGGAAAAGTACTATCAGGTACTAAGGAACTTAGGTTAGTTAGGTAACACTCACCCACTGGACATCTTCCTTCCTGGATCCTTCCATGGTAGGCAGAGGGGGTAGGGATTTCAGATGCTCCATCCTGACTGTGCCGAGTGTCGCTGCCCTTAGTTCCTCTGCTAGGCGACCACGACAGGACCGAGCATGAAGCCCTCCTGGGACTTGAGGGAACAGTCCTTTGGCAGGAGGCCTAGAATAGAAAGGAATAATGGCAGGGGAAGTGATAACCTGGGGAGGAATATTCCTCGTAAAACTAGGAAGAGAATGAAATACGCTGTAACTTAAAAAGGCTGGGACAAGAACCGGAGACGAGTTACCCAGAATGCCAGCTTTGAAAAAGACCCACTAGCTAGTCTGGCCCTTCCGCCAGGGATGGTGGAATTATGGATGACCCTCTTTGGAAGGCCAAGTCCACCTAGCTATATCAATAGTGATCCACCACAGCAAACATGCACCATTATTGAGACCGTTAAGATCGAAGAAATAGAATGGTGTAAGAAGAAAACAAACCTGAGAATGCTGCCGGCCCCTGATGTCATAAGAGATACTGACTTTAGTGACAAAATTACTGGACTACAATAAAATCCTGCAATCTAAGATCGTAACACATGACTGGCAAGAGGAAGAACAACTCTCTTGCCAAAGAATGCTGTCCCTCAAGAGGTTAGGGACTTCCAACCTATTACTGTAACTTCTGTGGCAAAACGAGGGTTGCACAAGATTTTATCCAAGCGTTTGGCGGAGCACATTCCTTCCTCAGCCCGACAAAAGGGGTTCAAGGCTGAGGAGGGCATCAGTAGCAACCTTTTATTTTCAAAAGAACTGATTAAGGAGGCCAAGAGGGAGTCGAAGACACTCTATATGGCTGCCATAGATTTTAAGAAGGCATTCGACTCCGTCAGTCATCCCACCCTGCTGGACATCCCAAGGGTAGCTGGCCTGGACGAGAATTCGACTCATCACCTCAAGGAATTCTACAACAGCATAAGCACTTAGGTAGCTGGAGTCAATGTGGATATCGCAAGAGGCGTTATGCAGGGGGATCCACTGTCCCCCCCTGCTCTTCAAACTAGCCCTAGACTTTGTGCTCACACGCCTCCCTTAAGGAGTAGGGGCAACGCTGAGAGGGGAAGGTGATAATGTATCTGGCGTTTGATGACGATATCGTTGCTGTGACGCAAACAAGAGTTGGCTTGACATATACAGTTAAAAAGCTACTAGATGAGGCGGGGTAGCTTGGCCTTGAGCCAGGCCTGCAGAAATGTGCCACAACGGGTATCGTTGGCGATCGCGCAAGGAAGAGCTGGTACGTTGATACCCGCCCCTTCACATATGGAAATAGCAGTATCCCGGTAACGAGTCCCGATGGGGTATAGAAGTACCTTGGGGTCGAAATCTGGCTCAGGAAAAATGTAAACGGGTGTGAAACTGATAGGTAGAGCCAGGACGGAACTGGGGAATCTACAGGTTGCCCCGTTGAAAACCCCGCAGAAATTCTGAGCCCTAAAAAATGTGCTTCTACCTCGGCTCAACCATGTAGCCATCCATGAGAACCTAAAGAAATTCCACTTCAAGGGGCTGGATAAGGAAATCTGAAAGTTTGTCCAGAGTTGTCTACACCTACTGGGCGATACTCCTTTGCCGGCGTTTTATGCGAGGATAGCAGTGGATGGCCTCGGTATATTCAACCTTACCGAAGGAATACCCAAAGTCCTGCATGAATGCCAATATGTAGTGACCAGCATAAGGACATGTCTGAAGACATTGTCCTGCATTGGACTAGAAACGGCAGCATTTGTTGATATATATATATATATATATATATATATATATATATATATATATGTATGTATATATATATATATATATATATATATATATCTATCTATATATATATATATATATATATATATATATATATATATATATGCATATATATTTATATATATATATATATATATATATATATATATATATATATATATATATATATATATATATATATGTATGTGTGTATATGAATATATGTATATATATTTATGTGTATATATATGTATATATGTATATATATGTATATATTACACACTTAATACTTACTTGTGTGCGCATTTCTTCGTATAGTTTACATATTCATATAAAAATAGTGAGGGCGAATAGGTGATTGACAAAGCACTTCTTTCAATCAGGTCATTGATCTGCTCTTCAATAGACACTCAATTCCGGAGAAGGGAGGAAGAGAACGGGAGGAGAGCCGCGAGCGGAAGGCTTGATAACAGAAACGCAACGCAGTGGGGAGAGAGAGGTAGGTTTGGGAGGAACAACGGACTTCCGTTCAATGAAAAAAAAAAAAAAAGGAAAAATAACAGAGGTTTCATGAAAAGTACCTGCTTAGAGGTAGGACTGTCGGCCAGTTGATTGGAGACAGTCGAAGGGAAATTAGGTGTTTGTTATAAAATAACATTTAGTATATTTTTTTTGATTAATATTTTAGTAGCAATACAGCTAGAATGATGAACAAAAGGTATATAGAATATCCTTCTATCTCCCACCTGGCTTCGTTCTGTCCCATTAACCTTAATCCCCTCCCTGCGCAGATTAATTTGGGTTTTTGCTGTTGTTTTAACAGATAGGTAAATGGTATTTTAACAAATCCAGAAAGTATAAAGTTTAAAAATTATTAAGTTTTGATCAGAAAACTCAAGTGATCAATTAAAATTACTTAGTCTCAACGAATTATCTTCGAAAATGTTTTTTATTGTTTATTCATATTTATAGATATTTCCTTTTTATTATTATTATTATTATTATTATTATTATTATTATTACTATTATTAGTATTATTTCTATTATTATCATGATTATTATTGTTATTATTATTATTTATTATTATCATTATAATAATTATTATTACCATTATTATTATTATTATCTTTATTATTATTTTTATTATTATTGTCATTATAATTATTATTATTATTATTATTATTGTAATTATTCAAATTATTATTATTATTATTATTATTATTATTTTTATTATTATTATTATTGATGATAATAATAATAATAATAATAATAATAATAATAATAATAATAATAATAATAATAATTACCAAGCTGCAGAGACGTCTTTAGTACACTGGATGTGGCAAATATGAAATGATTGGCAATCGGTTTCTTAGTTTTAACTATAACTATCATAATTTTTTTGGTCCCTTCCTTTATTATCCTTCTCAAATGTTCATTGTCTTCTATCTTTCTTCTGTAAGCTTTGCAGGTGATCATGGGCTTTGTGACGCCAGTTTATTTGAACAAATTACCCATTCCTATCTTTCTGCCTTTGATATAGTTCATGAGGATGTTGTTTTCAGTTTTATTTGAATTCTCTTTGGCTTTCTAGTGAAACCCCCAAGGTAGCATCAGCTACTCGTATTCACGGTTCCGGTATCTTTACCTGAACTGTCAATCTTTGAATTTTTTTCCTAATTCTTTTTTTCTGATTATTCTATTTAGAATATCGACATATTGCTTCCTTCAGTGTTAAAGGCCTGGTTTTAACTTGTTTTTTTTTTCGATTTGGTCAACGTATAAACATAACTAATCCTAATTTTCTTACTTTTATTCTATCTCTAAGAACAGGTACGTCTGCTTGCCGAATGCTTTAGTATATTGAGAGACTAAGAACTTATGATTGATAATGCGTGACATTCATTACCAGTTTCATGCCGAAGTACTGACGTACATCACTACTAGACTTATTTTGCTCAAATCTCCTTAATTATCTATCTATACTACATACTACATATATATATATATATATATACATATATATATATATATATATATATATATATATATATATATATATATATATATATATATATATATATATAAATTATATATATATATATACATATATATATATATATATATATATATATATATATATATATATATATATATATATATAAATTATATATATATAGATATATATAAATTATATATATTATAATATATATATATATATATATATATATATATATATATATATATATATACTGTATATATATCGTGTGCGGACTGAATGCCTACAGACAAAATGTCTAACGGACATAGTACCTAACGGACAAAATGCCTACAGTATTGGAGCCAGTGCGTGTGTATGTGTAGATTCTCGTTCTTATGACTAGCCCATTGCATATGTTTTAATAACAATAATGACACAAGAATGAGAACATTTCTTTATTAAAACACATTTCTATAACAGAATTTCTAAAATTGTTAAAAGCACAGGATTTATATAATGCAATCTTTAAAAAGTTACAGTACATAAAATATTTTTACATTTATTTCAGTGCCACCAGTTAAAATATTTAAGAATAAGAGAAAAATAAAGGAAATTTATTACATTACAAATTGTGTGCTATTGATCTTAGATGCGTCAATCCTGTACTATTATTATAAGTGGCATTAACCTTCTTTATTCTTTCATTTATTTGAACATATTTCTTATTAATTCTTGCTATATCCTCTCCCAAAGACAGCTGTTCGAGGATCACTTCCGTATTAGCTTGTTCCAGATTAATTTTTTTTCACTAGTTTTTAGATTGTTGGGTGAGTTTAACCAACTCTTATTGAAAGCTTGATGCCATCCTTCCAGGGTCCCTGCCGACCGCGCTGAACGATGCCAAGCGAGGTTATTTCGAAATATCCTAAGAATTCACTGAAAACTTCATCAGTTTCCATGTCTAGTGATTGCATAAAATCTGTAAAAAGATCAATAACATCACATGGGGAAACGAAAGCTAATGTTTGTATTTGTTTTATTATTAGAGCATTTTCAAGACTTCTATACAAGCCTTGTAAACCAAGGCTTTGGATTTTTCGCCAGAGACACTGGCCGAAGTGAAACAAGCAACCTTGGACAGTTGCATATGGGAAACATTTTCTTAAAGCTTTTATCGCTGCTTGTTCAAAATCCATTGTGACGGACTCTGGATATAGGTTACGGTCTTTTAAGAACTCAAATAATTCTTCATAGGTTTTCTCGTCTTTGTTCGATGCTATACAGTAGAGAAGAGGCAATGTTTTGCTTGCAGTAAGAGAGGCATGAATTGTGTATAATAGTTTATTAACTGGCACACAGGAAAATCTTCCATCACTAAACCATTTGTTTTTGTTCGTAAAATGTCCAAATTTTTTATAGTTGCGTAAATTTTCATTCTTTCTGATTCGTAAAGTAGAAAATTATCACCTTTTGTAGTCACCGTTAGATCTTCATCGGCATTAATCCGGACTCTTGCACTTATTACAGTACGAGCTATTGATTCCTTTGTCGTCAAAGCACCACAAACACTTAGGTGGTAAATCACTTGTAGCGGTGTTGATCACGGATGATGTGGCTTCATTAGATTACAGCGATCGTTCTTTTATGCTTTCTTTAACTTTCAGTGAACAGTTGAGAGCTTCTTCTGGTGGATGTGAATGGCTATTTGAGATTTTCTGCATCTCACTGCCACAAGTAATAATGCTGGCACTGCAAGAATTCCGTTTATCTCCTCTCCAGTATATACGATTCTCTTTCTTTCTATTGACAACATAAGCAAAGCCTTCATATAGAAGTTTTTTTCCACCTTTATGACCGGTAACGAACTTTATTCTGAACATATAGATTGTTTAGAAATTTATATTTAAAGTGAATAACAAAGAAAGGCTAGAACTAAAGTAAAGTGATTGGAAATATGCAGATTGGTCATTAAGTTATGGTTTATTAGGAGGTACTTCTGGAAATTAGGATAGGGTAAATTATTCTTAAGAACGAGAATCTACACATACATACGTACACACACACTAGCTCTAGTGCTTGGCAGAAGCCTAAACTCAATAATAAAATAAAATAAAATTTTCGTTCCATAATTGAAGTTTTTTTTAGGTATTTTGTCCTGTAGGCATTTTTTCCATTAGGCATTCAGTCCGTTTACCATATATATATATATATATATATATATATATATATATATATATATATATATATATATATATATATGTGTGTGTGTGTGTGTGTGTGTGTGTGTGTGTGTGTGTGTGTTAATAAACAATATGTATTTAAACTATATGTATAGTGTATAATGCATATAAATAAGTAAAGGTGTAAATTGTGCTAGTGTGTTTGTGCGTATATTTAAAATTTTGACATATGTACGAGGGTATTTGCAGGCACACTGCTTGCATATAAAAACATTTACATTAGTAGAATATTATATGAGAGAAGAGATGAGGCGGAAAATGATACATGGAATCAAAACAAAAGGCGTCTAGCATTAGTCATCCATGTAGGTTAAACAAATTTACGGTTAACCATTTAATTATTCACAGTTAATGCCATGCTTGGCTCATGGAAATTTGGGGTGCGAAATTGTAGTGTTGTACGTCCTATTTGACCTTAGAGAGAGAGAGAGAGAGAGAGAGAGAGAGAGAGAGAGAGAGAGAGAGAGAGAGAGAGAGAGAGAGAGAGAGAGAGAGTTGAATATTATAGTAAGGGGAGGTAGGTTGCGGAAAGCGCCAAACCTCAGTTTTTATGTATCGTCCTCTTACCGCTGGGGATTACCCGAAGAGAGAATAATAAAACATCCCTAATTTATTCAATGTGACATCTATTCCGGTACAAAGGGTCAAAGTTCGGTGCTTTTACGTAAAGTGATCGTTATTTCAACTTCCTTTATCCATCTGATTACTATGCATGTTTTGAACGCGAAATATCCATTGTCTGTAGACTTGACCATTTTTCGGTAATTGTGGGTATAAAAAAGATTTGAAAAGATAACTAACCGCAGAAACAAAAGTTTCAATTATTTGACATTACTTCATCCGTAGCTCCTATCTCATAAATGTATATTCAACAAAGTAATGCACACACACAAACACACAGACACACACACACACACACACACACACACACACATATATATATATATATATATATATATATATATATATACACACACACTTCTTCTCTTCCTTCCCCTGCTTCCTTTACAATCTCTAGGAGATCTCTGTCATTTTCATTGTATGTCCTGCCCATGTCCATTTCTTTTTCTAACATGTTAGAATATCCTCTTCTTTAGTTTGCTCTCATATCCAAGTTGCTCTTTTTATGTGTTATTGTTATTCCCATCATTATTCTTTCCATAGCTCTTTGAGTTGTACCTAGATTATGTTCTGAGCTTTTAGTGCAGCTCGAAGTGTCCGATGCTAAAGTTAATACTGGTAGGACCATCTCAATAAATACTTTTTCTTTTCAGAGAAAGTGGCATTTTACTTCTCATACTCTCATTTTGTTTACTAAATGCTCTCCATCCCGTGTTCATCCTTCTTTTAATTTCGGTCTTGTGTCCTTGGAAATCACTGTCTATCGTAAGTACGTATATTCCCTAACAATCTCTAGTAGGTCGCCCATAACTCTAATTTGTTGTCTCTGCATTTTCATTGCATATTAGTTTTACCCATATTCTTTTTCAGTTCTACATTTCTGCTTTCTCTATTCAAATCTTCTATCGTCTTTTGTAATTCCTTCCATGCTTCACTAAACACAATTATTTCATCTGCAAATCTTGAGTTGTCAAGTATGCCCCATTAACATTAATTCCTACATTTTCCCAGTTTAAATTCTTAAATACTTCTAGGCACGCTGTGAATAATTTAGGAGAGATGAAGTTTCCCTGTCTCTCCTTTCTCAATAGGAATTTTCTCATTATCTTTATGAAGTTTTAGGATTGTCGTATTTCCTGCATAGATATCTTCAAGTGTTTTAACAAGAATCATATTTTCCTTGTTTTTGACGGGTTTTCATTATTGCTGAGCTTATTACTGAATCAAAAGCTTTCTTATAGAGTCCACAAATGCCATACATATTGGTTTGTCATACTCTTGATTTTTCCATTAGCTGGTCAATTACATGGATATAGTCAGTTGCTGAATACCCACTTCTAAAACTTGCCTGCTCTCTTGGTTGATTGAAGTCTAGTTGTTTTTCTATTCTGCCTAATATGATCTTTGTAAATATTTTATATATTACGGAAAGTAAACTTATTGGGCGGTATTTTTTCAAGTCTTTTGTGGCTCCCATTTTGTGAATTAGTATAATGATAACATTTGTCCAAGCTGTAGTTATTGAGCATTCTTGCAGACATATGGTTTAGAGTTCAGCGAGTTTTACTACTGTGAGTCCTCTATCTATTATTAAATCAATTGTTAGGCCATCTTCTCTCTGGTCACACACCTTTTAATGCTTTCTTTATTTCTCCTACTGTTACGTTTGGTACCAACACAGGTGTTTCATTATTTCGATTGAAGTTATTTCTTCTAACATTATTGTATAGCATTTTATCGAAATCCTCTGCAATTTTTAACACCATCTCCGTTGTGGATATTTCCATTTTCAATCTTTAAAGCAAACATCTGTTGGCGCCCTGTTCCAAGAATTCTTATCATCAATTTGATGTTTCTTTCTTTAGTGTTTCCTCAAATTTGGTCTGATTTTGTTTAGGAATATCTTGGGTTTTTAGTTTGTTTATTGTTTTGAATAGTTCTGCTAATTCTATTTCATCTCCCTTGTATTTTATCCTCATTTCCCATCTTTTTTTATTAGATTTTTTGTCTTTTTATAGTTTTCCATTATCTTGTTCGGAACTTTTCCACCCATCTCTTGTGCAGATTCCAATACATTTTTTTATAAATTACTGTTAATTACTTTTACTTGCTTCCATTCCATTGTGCTGTAATATTTTCACAATACGAATTTCCTCATACATTTGCACAGAAGGATCATCAGCAGGGCATTGAACCCGTTTAAAAGTATTGCTATTTACCTCTTATCTTGCATGCAATTTTGCGCTTCCTGGATATCCAGCCCTCTACAATATGTCTTTCACATCATATATCTAATACTTTCTTGACCTTCTATTCCTATTTATCTACCTGCCGTTTTTTTAATTATACATTTTTTTCACTACTTATTATTATTGTTGTTATTATTACCAGCTAAGCTACAACCCTAGTTGGAAAATCACGATCTTACCAGGCCAAGAGCTCCAATAGGGAAAGTAGCCCAGTGAGGAAAGGAAATGAGGAAATAAACTATATAGGAGAATTAATGAATAAGAAATATAAAATATCTTATGATTAGTAACAATGTTTAAATATATCTGCCATGTATAAACTATGAAAAAGACGTATGTCAACTTGTTCATCATCATAACATTCGCTGCAAGTTTGAACTTCTGAAGTTTCACCGATTCAATTGCCCGATTAGGAAGTTCATTCCAAAATCTGATCACAGTAGGAATAAAACTTCCAGAATACTGGAATCAGAAAGATTTAGTTTCCCATTACTCTGCTTACTGTCAAACACACCAGTCATACGCTATGCCAAACCATTTCAAAATATCCTGAACCATGTTTTCACCTATACTTATAAAAAGCCAGCTTATCCGTTTTCCTGACAAGAAAGGAAATAAGGAAACAGATTATCCCATCAGCTACACGCTTTCTCCTTTTGCTGTGTTTACCATCCACACTACACCATGTTGAAGGATAGTTGTTTGGACCATCCCACCATACATTCCCTCCTTTGGCTTCTATATGCATTTAAGTCTCGTACCACCTCCTCCTTTCCCAGTTATATTTACTATAAATAAATATTTACTTCCAATTATTTATATGAATCCACAACTTTCATTCTTTTATTACCCATTCAAACATGATTTACCCCATCTTCCTGGTTTCTAATTCCTCTCATTTACTTCCCTTTGCTCGCATTTACTCTTTGCTTTCTCTTTTTGCAAACGCTTTCAAACTGCCCTACAATGTCGCAAATCATCAGCAATCATCACGCCATTTATTCACTCAAATTAGTTTACATCGCAGTTCTGTTGATACTTTACACTATAAATAGTACCTCAGGTTTTATAGAGGATTACGCTTCTGACCAAAAAAAATGGGAATAATAAAACATGATTTTTTATTACCAGATCTCTCTCTCTCTCTCTCTCTCTCTCTCTCTCTCTCTCTCTCTCTCTCTCTCTCAAAAGAAAAAAAGATTAACTAAATTACCAGAATCACTCACAAAATTTCTGAATAATACAATAACGAGTGGCTGGCCCTCTTCTTTTCTTCATTAGTGTTTATTTTTTTTTTTCTTGCCGTGTCTTGTTTTGACATCAATGATACTGTGACTCAACAAGTACCTCTATTCTGTTTCACCTGACCTTAATTTTGAACACCACCCGCATCAAGTATTTCTTCATCATTGAAGTGCGAGGTGGATGTCAGAACATCCAGGAAATTAACAGAACAGATGACAATAGACACAAAACGGGATACATTGCCTGTAAGCATTGTATTTTCGAGCTATTTGAGTAAAATGCGTAAACGATTGAAGCAACAACAATGGAAATGCATCACATGACCATAAAATGACGGAGAAGTTTTATTACTGTTAAATGACCTACATAACGTCAAATTTAATACAATTGCAATATGTTTATATTAATTGCAATGTAATACTATAGCAGAGCTTCAGAAACAAAAAGAAACCAAATGATGAAAAAACTGTTTAAAAATCGTCTCGAGTGGTATGCATAATATTAAAGAAGAATTTCTGCTTGATTGATTATCCAAATATCAATGTGAAATAGCGAGGCTAAGAAATGCAATCTCTATTATTGATAAGTGCAAAGTTTGAGATACTCAGAAAAATCTTAGTTTACTAAATTGTTTTATCTGACATAATTCCTTGACCATTGTATCGCCCATTGAGATAAATATTAAAAAAAGAATAAGCATGCGAGGGAGATTTTTTCGAAACAAAGTAAGATTATGAAACTTAAAATGGCACTTTCTCTAAAAAGAGAGGTATTTAATCAGAGGGTCTTACCATTATTAACTTAAGCTAGTTACAACTCTAAGAGAAATGGAAGGAATAATCATGAGAATGATACCAAGAGACAAAAAGGGCAACATGGATATGAAAAATAGAGGATATTCTAACAAAACGTAAGAAAAAGAAATGTACATGGATAGGACATATAATGAGAATGACAGATAATTGATGATCAATAACAATAACGGAATGGGTCCCTAGAGATTGCAAGCGATGTAGGGGAAGGAAGGGACGAGGATGGATTGACAACCCAAGAAAATTTGCTGGTATAGTCAGGCATAAAAAGACCAGAAACAGACCGGAGGGGAAGGTCATGTCTCAGGCTTTTGTCCTATAGTGGTCTATCTATGGCTGCTGCTGATATATATCCTTAGTGCATATTTCATTAACAATCTGTAGAGGTTCGTCCATAACCCTTATTTGTTGTCTGCAATTTCATTGAACATTATGCTAGTTTTACTCATGTTCATTTTCAGTACTACATCTCTACTTTCTCTATTCACATTTTCTATCATCTTTAGCAATTCCTGCCATGACTGACTAAATAGAATTACATCATATGCAAGTTGTGGGGATATTTTCCCGTTAACATTAATGCCTAAATTTTCCTAATCTGAATTCTTTAAAATTTCTTCAGCATGCTGTGAATAATTTAGAAGATATTGGGTCTCTAACTCCTTTCTCAATCGGAGTTTTTCACTATTTTTATGTAGTTTTAGAATTACTATACTTCTGTATAAATATCTTCAAGTGTTCTAACACAAGATTCATCTATTCCTGGCCTTCGAAGGGCTTATCATTATTGCTGAAATTCTGTCATAATTGAAAGCATGCTCAGTTCATAAATGCCATATGTAGTGGTTTGTCGTATTCTTTTGCTCTTTTCAATAGCTGAATGATTACATGGCTATGCTATGGTTAGTTGTTTGATACCCACTTCTGAATCCCGCCTGGTCTCATAGCTGTCTTTCTATATGCCTAATATGAGCATTTTTGCAGTCATTTTGTGCAAAATTCACCAAGTTTTACAACGGTGACATCTCCCCCATATATTATTGAATGAAATATTAGGCCATTTTATCCAGCTGCTTTCCTTCCTTAGTTGTAAATAATTTTACGTATCAGACTTAATGTTATTGTATGATTTAATGTTATTATATGCCATATATATATATATATATATATATATATATATATATATATATATGTATATATGTATGTATATATATATATGTATGTATATACATATATGTATATATATGTATATATATATATATGTGTGTTTTCCTGTGATTTTTACGCAAATATATGTATGTATATATATATATATATGTATATATATATATATATATATATATGTATGTATATACATATATATATATGTATATATATGTATGTATATACATATATATATGTATATATATGTATGTATATACATATATATATGTATATATATGTATGTATATACATATATATGTATATATATGTATATATATACATATATATATGTATGTATGTATATACATATACATATATATATATATATATATATGTATATATATGTATGTATATACATATATATATATATATATATATGTATGTATATACATATATATATGTATGTATATACATATATATATGTATGTATATACATATATATATGTATGTATATATATATATATATATATATTGTGTGTGTGTGTGTGTGTATGCGGGCGCGTGTGTGAAAATTTCTCCCTCAAAATTATTTCGAATATAATGCTTGTGGTGTTGCCTGAGTATTATACTGTATATATTTGGTTTCTGCTGTGGTTTTTACTTCGTTATCATTTCAATATAAACAATTCAACAAAATCATTCACCTTAGGGGGCGCCCGGGATTGAACCAGGGACCTCTCGATCTGCAGTCGAATGCTCTACCACTGAGCTACACCCCCTCATGCCTTAGGAACAGAAAATCTTTAATGAGTAGCTTTTATGAGTTCAGATTAAACGGTCGTCTAATGAATAAAGTTGACAAAGATGAAAGATATCCTGGATCATTGTTTAATTAATTTCATGTGATATAATATCACGTCTGCGTGTTTTGATACGGCATTTTTTTTTTTCACTTAAAGAAAGGAGATAATGAACCCCAGAGTGAGTCACTTTAGCAAATTCGAACTGTATTTGGTACCTTAATGAGTTAATTTTTGTGCCACAACCCAAATTTGACACTTATCTATTGTCAACACTAGACACTTACCATTGCCATATTTTCCCTTTAAACACAAATATAAAATATAGTAGACTAAATGTATATATATATATATATATATATAGAGAGAGAGAGAGAGAGAGAGAGAGAGAGAGAGAGAGAGGGGGGGGCAACCATGCCACCCAGACCTTAAGATAAATCGGGGCTTAGACCCTATGGCA
>NC_090725.1:258492144-258497144 GCF_036898095.1 Palaemon carinicauda | reverse complement strand
TACAACCCTAGTTGGAAAAGCAGGATGCTATAAGCCTAGGGGCTCCAAAAGGGAAAATAGCCCAATAAGGAAAGGAAACAAGGAAAAATTAAATATTTTAAGAACAGTAACAACATTAAAAGAGATATTTCCTTTATAAACTATAAAAAACTTTACCAAAATAAGAGGAAGAGAAATTAGATAGAATAGTGGCCCGAGTGTACCCACAAGCAAGAGAACTCCAGCCCAAGATAGTGGAAGACCATGGTACAGAGGCTATGGCACTACCCAAGATTGACAACAATGATTTGATTTTGGAGTGTCCTCCCAGAAGAGCTGCTTACCATAGGTGAAGAATCTCTTCTATCCTTACCAAGAGGAAAGTAGCCTCTGAACAATTACAGTGCTGTAGTTAACCCCCTGAGCGAAGAAGAATTGCTTGGTAATCTCAGTGTTGTCAGGTGTATAAGGACAGTGAAGAATCTGTAAAGAATAGGCCAGATTAATCGGTGTATGTGCAGGCAAAAGGAAAGTAAATTGTAAACAGAGAGAATTATCCAATGTAGTACTGTTTGGCCAGTCTAAGAACCCCATAACTCCTTAACTGTAGTATCTCAACGGGTGGCTGGTGCCTTGGCCTACCTACTACCTGCGATGGAAGTTCCTTGGCAAAATTATGCGAACGTTTTATCAGAGATGAATATGAAAGTCTTGTGAAGAGAATAGTCTGATTAAGAAAAATTAGAACTAGCTGATATTGACTGAAAGTCGAGGTACAAGATGAATCACTTACTAGAGTGAGGTAGTTAATGTAAAAAAAAAAAAGCTGCTTTGTTAGAGCTGCTGTACTACAACTGGACTTGATGAGTATGGCCTTTTTGTATTTGGGTTTCAATGTTCAGAATGCTCAACATTAAATGATCATACATGATAGCCTATATGGGAATGTAGTATTGTTTAATGTTTTTGCTTGGATTACAAGAAAAGGCATAAGTAACTGGTAAAGTCAAAGGGCTGCAAAAAAATTATCGGGATAAACCCCACAGTATGTATATTTTTTAGCCCCGAGATGCCCATCATCAAGAAAACTTAGGTTCTTTCTGGCTCCGACTCTGTCTTCTAAGCTTAAGGAATAGTAAATACAAAATAGCATGCAAGATTACATGCTTTTTCTGACATCATTGTATTAATAATGGTAAGAATTTAAATTTCAAGACAAAAACCCTAAGATACTGCACCACTTTAGAACAGCGTTTCTTGACTTTTTTCGACCTCAGCACCCTTTTGGTCAGGTCTAAGCAATCCTGCATCCCCTGCTATTTGTTAACGCCTAGTTACTACAAGGATAAAGTAAAGAAAATCAGCACTACATCTTGATCATAAATTTGGTTGATTCTCCAAAACAAAAACGGTAATTGTGGCAATAGCATTTCCAAACACAAAAGGAAAATAAAGGAAAGATCATGAACAAACTCAATTAAAAAAATGCTCATCGATTCTATTTTTTCTATCGGGTATGCGACTAATTTCTCATATTGTGGCATAGTGTTAGTCAAATCCACCCTCATGTCATGGAGCAGGCCTCCATGAAGATAGTTCTGGACAGTTGTCTTGATCAACAGCATAGTCGAGAATGCCTTCTCACAAAGGAAAGTAGTTGGAAATGGAATGACCATATCCAGTGCTGCCCTCGTCAGTGTAGGATACACAACCAAATAATCACACCAAAAATGAGACCTTTATGATGGTCGAAACTTTATCTTGCAACCCTGATTCTCTTGTAAATTAATAAATTCCCTCTCCGGGTTGTCAGTATCACTCATTTCTGCCAGGAAGGGCTGCTGAATCCATTCTGGTAGTGTCAGATCATTAGGGAAGTACTTTTCCGTGGTGGTTTCAAGGTGAGTAACAATATTTTCTAAAACCATTGAGCTGATTGTCATATCCGCCAAATTATTTTCAAGAATTGGAAAGTTTCCCACACTCTTTCAACTCGACACTTCTAAGAGTGCGAGTTTCTTCTTTAAGGCTTCAATATTCTCTGTGCAAAGATTATTATTAGCACACATGCCTTGCATGAACATGTTGAGATCATTGAAATGACTGAATATATCTGCTAGTTAGGACAGAGAAAGGAAGAATACTTCGTCCTCAAATTTTTCCTAGAGGTTTCTCTGATACTCTCGAAGAAATATTGCCATCACATCTTTAAACTCTGCCATACAATTCAATTTTTTCCCACGAGAAAGCCACCACACTTCTGTATGAAAGAAAAGAACTTAGTGTTCACTTCCTATTTCCTCACCAAGTAATTTGAACACACTGTGGTGTAAGAGATGAAATTTACAACTTGCACACAAAGAGACAGAAAATTTTTGAGGTGAGCCGGCAACACCTTTGCCGCCAAGGCATGCCTATGGAGAAAACAGTGCTTTACTATGATATGGTACCTTCTTCTTTAACAGAGCAGCAAAGCCAGACCTCTTTCCGATCATGGCTGGGGCACCATCTGTACATACTGACCTTACCATCTCCCATTTTATTTAATGCTTTTCTAAAATATTGGTCAATAGTTGGAATACATATTCTGATTTCGTCATTTGCAATGCCCCAGTGAAGAAGAATTCATCTTTTAATTTCACCATCGTTGATGTGCCGAGCATGCACAATCACTGACTAATGTTGAAAATGTCAGATGGTTCATCCTATTGCAGACCCATGCAGATTGGACTATCTTTAATCTCCTGAATAATCTGGTCCAAGATGTCACCACTCAATCAACAACTCTCCCTGTGATGACATCATTTGACAGAGGTACATCCGTCTTGTTCTTGACTCCCTCTGTTCCCAAGACCAGTTCTACCATTCTTAAAGTGAAGTTTTTGGGATCTGAATGTGAACCAAACACTCTGATGCCTTGTAGGAGGCTTGTAGAAGAGGTTTCTGCATTGGCTTGAATCCAATTTGGGTAGCGCACCCTGTTGGTCATATATAGCCCTTTTATCCTACAGAGCCTCGAGAGTCTGTTCTATTCTGCTGTTGGACGTGTTGTCTGGTTTTCTTCGATTCTAACTGGCTTCAAATTAGAGTTTCACATCATGAAATGGTAGGTCATGCACTGCGCTCGGTCTGGTCCTCCACAATCATCTACGAGTGCAGTGAAACCATAACTGACATGTTCGTCACCCCATTTACGTGATATCAGCATTGTAGAATCACGCAAACCTAAATTATGTATATATATATATATATATATATATATATATATATATATATATATATATATATATAATATATATATATATATTCTACACTTATTGACACAAATGACCTCAGCTAGATTTCGCCAGTCATCTCTATCATGAGCTTTTAATTCAATACTTCGCCATTCATCCTCACCTAATTCAGGCTTCATAGTCCTCAGCCATGTAGGCCTGTGTCTTCCAACGCTTCTATTGCCTTGTGGAGCCTAGTTGAAAGTTTGGTGACTAATCTCTCTTGGAGAGTGCGAAGAGCATGCCCAAACCATCTCCATCTACCCCTCAACATGATCTCATCCACATGTGGTACTCGAGTAATCTCTCTTATGGTTTCATTTCTAATCCTGCCCTGTCATTTAACTCCCAATATTCTTCTGAGGGCTTTGTTCTCAAATCTACGAAATCTGCTGGATATTTTTTCATTGTCGTACTACGACTCGTATCCATACAGTAACACCGATCTCACTAAACTGATATATAGCCGGATTTTTATATGTAATTTCAGGCGATTTGATTTCCAAATTTACTTAACCTAGCCATAGTCTGATTTGCTTTTCTCAATCTTTCATTAAACTCCAATTCTAAAGATCCTATATTAGAGATCATAGTTCCTAAACATTTTAAATGATTTCACCTCACTAATCCTTTCTCCTTCCAATGATATTTCATCTTCCATTGCATAGTCCATGCTCATCATCTCTGTCTTTCTTCTAATTATCTGGAGCCCCACCTCATGTGATATTTCATGGATTCTGGTAAGCAAGCTTTGCAAGTCTTGAGGTGATCTGCTAATAAGGACAGCACCATCAGCATACTCTAGATCAGCTTATATCCTGTTACCATTCCAGTCCAATCCTTCTCTGCCATCCCCAACTGTTCTATGCATTACATAATTCATGAGGAGGATAAACAACATAGGTGAAAACTCATTCCCTTGGAATGCTCCACTGTTCACTGGAAATTCATTTGTTAAGTCTCCATTAACATTAATTCTGCATTTTCTATGCTCATGAACAGACTTAATCCAATTTACATATTTAAGAGGAACTCCATGATAACTCAGGACTCTCCACAAAATTTGCCTCTGCACAATATTAAAGGCTTTTTCATTGTCCACAAATGCCGTCAATAGTGGATTTTTATATTCAACACATTGCTGTACCACTTGTCTTGAAATTAAAATTAGGTCAGTACAACTCCTACCTTTTCTATATCCTGCTTGTTCATCTCTCAGCTTAGTCTCTCTAGATTGAGCATACTATATATTTTCATGACAATTGACATAAGTGTGATACCTTTGTAATTATTGCAATCAGTCAGACCTCTATTTTTTTTTCACCAAGACACCTAGCTCTACACTCCTATCTCCCATTCATCAGATTTTGCCTCTTCACGCCACATTCTACGAAATAATCTTGTAAATATTCTGGGTGTCACTTCATTTTCGGCCAATATCATCCCGGCAGTTTTCCATTGTATCCATTACTTTCCATCTCTTTAGTTTTTTAATGATGGCTTCGACTTCAAAACACACTTAATTCATTCATGGGCACATCAAGGTCTTCATCAGCTTCAGGCATATCAATAAAATTATTCCCTTCATATCTCCTATTCAACTTCGCCTTTCTTCATCTTCTGTTGTTATAATAGATCCATCTCTCTTTTTGAGGGGTATATGCTTCTTTGCCCCAGTAGAGATTTTATCAATAATTCTGTGAGCAATTCTTACACCATAGCGACTCCCTGAATTCATAGCTTTGT
>NC_090725.1:258384644-258487144 GCF_036898095.1 Palaemon carinicauda | reverse complement strand
GCTTAATGGTAAAGTATTTCACTGTAGATTAAGATATCCCCGATTCAGTCCTTGGAACCCCCTAGGCCCTAAGGGAATTACAGCATGCTATACGAGATTCTAAATATTAGGAAAGATAATGAGCATTATTTCCTAATGGCTTTTGTAGTTTACCTGATGGCATCGTATATCAGCAGAGTCAGCGAAGGATGGGAAAACATATCTGTAAATAAGATGTTTAGACAGACATCAACCAAATTACAGGTAATCATGCAGTGGAAAAATACAGTGAAGAATTATGATGATAATTGTAATGTTGTATTTGGGAGCTACTTTTTCATTTACTGATAGTTTTGTCACAATAAGTAGGATACTTAACAGCTATAAAGTAATATAGAAGATATTTGCTGTACATTATGCTGGGGGTGTAGCTCAGTGGTAGAGCATTCGACTGCAGATCGAGAGGTCCCTGGTTCAATCCCGGGCGCCCCCTAAGGGAAGTTAAGCGTATTTTAGGGAATTCCCTTCAAAGCTATAACTATCCTGATGCTACAGTATACGTCATTTATTACTCTAATGGCATCGGAAAATGGAAACTGTAATGATGCAGTGGAAAAATACAGTGAAGAATTATGATGATAATTGTAATGTTGTATTTGGGAGCTACTTTTTAATTTACTGATCGTTTTGTCACAATAAGTAGGATACTTAACAGCTATAAAGTAATATAGAAGATATTTGCTGTACATTATGCTGGGGGTGTAGCTCAGTGGTAGAGCATTCGACTGCAGATCGAGAGGTCCCTGGTTCAATCCCGGGCGCCCCCTAAGGGAAGTTCAGCGTATTTTAGGGAATTCCCTTCAAAGCTATAACTATCCTGATGCTACAGTATACGTCATTTATTACTCTAACGGCATCGGAACATGGAAACTGTAATGATGTGAAAGGAAATAGCAATCATTACAAAATATCGATATGAACCGGCCATAAATTGTACCTAAAGAATTTGATCAAGGGATGACCTTTGAATCTGAATACTCATTACTGCCACGAATTGCTTTTTTCATAAGTAGCAACCCTTACTGAATGTGCATTATTTGCTAAATCAGGGAAACAGAAATGATCCGGCCATTTAGCCAAATTTTATTTTTAGATATTAGAAAATACGTACGTAATGTTTGATGGATGTTCAATGTCTTGAATCCTTTCGTCTTAGCATATCCCGGTTTGAAACAACCAAACAAATCCCGCCTAGATTTGCTTGCACTTCAAAAGGTGGGAAGTTGAACATCTGTAAAAGAAACTAACAAAAGTCTTCTGTGTAATACGTCAGGGGTGAAGCTTAATGGTAAAGTATTTCACTGTAGATTAAGATATCCCAGATTCAGTCCTTGGAACCCCCTAAGCCCTAAGGGAATTACAGCATGCTATACGAGATTCTAAATATTAGGAAAGATAATGAGCATTATCTCCTAATGGCTTTTGTAGTTTACCTGATGGCATCGTATGTTACCAGAGTCAGCGAAGGATAGGAAAACATATCTGTAAATAAGATGTTTAGACAGACATCAACCAAACTACAGGTAATCATGCAGTGGAAAAATACAGTGGAGAATTATGATGATAATTGTAATATTGTATTTGGGAGCTAATTTTTCATTTACTGATCGTTTTGTCACAATAAGTAGGATACTTAACAGCTATAAAGTAATATAGAAGATATTTGCTGTACATTATGCTGGGGGTGTAGCTCAGTGGTAGAGCATTCGACTGCAGATCGAGAGGTCCCTGGTTCAATCCCGGGCGCCCCCTAAGGGAAGTTCAGCGTATTTTAGGGAATTCCTTTCAAAGCTATAACTATCCTGATGCTACAGTATACGTCATTTATTACTCTAATGGCATCGGAACATGGAAACTGTAATGATGTGAAAGGAAATAGCAATCATTACAAAATATCGATATGAACCGGCCATAAATTGTACCTAAAGAATTTGATCAAGCGATGACCTTTGAATCTGAATACTCATTACTGCCACGAATTGCTTTTTTCATAAGTAGCAACCCTTACTGAATGTGCATTATTTGCTAAATCAGGGAAACAGAAATGATCCGGCCATTTAGCCAAATTTTATTTTTAGGAATTATGATGATAATTGTAATGTTGTATTTGGGAGCTACTTTTTCATTTACTGATCGTTTTGTCACAATAAGTAGGATACTTAACAGCTATAAAGTAATATAGAAGATATTTGCTGTACATTATGCTGGGGGTGTAGCTCAGTGGTAGAGCATTCGACTGCAGATCGAGAGGTCCCTGGTTCAATCCCGGGCGCCCCCTAAGGGAAGTTCAGCGTATTTTAGGGAATTCCCTTCAAAGCTATAACTATCCTGATGCTACAGTATACGTCATTTATTACTCTGATGGCATCGGAACATGGAAACTGTAATGATGTGAAAGGAAATAGCAATCATTACAAAATATCGATATGAACCGGCCATAAATTGTACCTAAAGAATTTGATCAAGGGATGACCTTTGAATCTGAATACTCATTACTGCCACGAATTGCTTTTTTCATAAGTAGCAACCCTTACTGAATGTGCATTATTTGCTAAATCAGGGAAACAGAAATGATCCGGCCATTTAGCCAAATTTTATTTTTAGAAATTAGAAAATACGGACGTAATGTTTGATGGATGTTCAATGTCTTGAATCCTTTCGTCTTAGCATATCCCGGTTTGAAATAACCAAACAAATCCCGCCTAGATTTGCTTGCACTTCAAAAGGTGGGAAGTTGAACTTCTGTAAAAGAAATAACAAAAGTCTTCTGTGTAATACGTCAGGGGTGAAGCTTAATGGTAAAGTATTTCACTGTAGATTAAGATATCCCCGATTCAGTCCTTGGAACCCCCTAAGCCCTAAGGGAATTACAGCATGCTATACGAGATTCCAAATATTAGGAAAGATAATGAGCATTATCTCCTAATGGCTTTTGTAGTTTACCTGATGGCATCGTATATTACCAGAGTCAGCGAAGGATAGGAAAACATATCTGTAAATAAGATGTTTAGACAGACATCAACCAAACTACAGGTAATCATGCAGTGGAAAAATACAGTGAAGAATTATGATGATAATTGTAATGTTGTATTTGGGAGCTACTTTTTCATTTACTGATCGTTTTGTCACAATAAGTAGGATACTTAACAGCTATAAAGTAATATAGAAGATATTTGCTGTACATTATGCTGGGGGTGTAGCTCAGTGGTAGAGCATTCGACTGCAGATCGAGAGGTCCCTGGTTCAATCCCGGGCGCCCCCTAAGGGAAGTTCAGCGTATTTTAGGGAATTCCCTTCAAAGCTATAACTATCCTGATGCTACAGTATACGTGATTTATTACTCTAATGGCATCGGAACATGGAAACTGTAATGATGTGAAAGGAAATAGCAATCATTACAAAATATCGATATGAACCGGCCATAAATTGTACCTAAAGAATTTGATCAAGCGATAACCTTTGAATCTGAATACTCATTACTGCCACGAATTGCTTTTTTCATAAGTAGCAACCCTTACTGAATGTGCATTATTTGCTAAATCAGGGAAACAGAAATGATCCGGCCATTTAGCCAAATTTTATTTTTAGGAATTATGATGATAATTGTAATGTTGTATTTGGGAGCTACTTTTTCATTTACTGATCGTTTTGTCACAATAAGTTATACTTAACAGCTATAAAGTAATATAGAAGATATTTGCTGTACATTATGCTGGGGGTGTAGCTCAGTGGTAGAGCATTCGACTGCAGATCGAGAGGTCCCTGGTTCAATCCCGGGCGCCCCCTAAGGGAAGTTCAGCGTATTTTAGGGAATTCCCTTCAAAGCTATAACTATCCTGATGCTACAGTATACGTCATTTATTACTGTGATGGCATCGGAACATGGAAACTGTAATGATGTGAAAGGAAATAGCAATCATTACAAAATATCGATATGAACCGGCCATAAATTGTACCTAAAGAATTTGATCAAGGGATGACCTTTGAATCTGAATACTCATTACTGCCACGAATTGCTTTTTTCATAAGTAGCAACCCTTACTGAATGTGCATTATTTGCTAAATCAGGGAAACAGAAATGATCCGGCCATTTAGCCAAATTTTATTTTTAGAAATTAGAAAATACGGACGTAATGTTTGATGGATGTTCAATGTCTTGAATCCTTTCGTCTTAGCATATCCCGGTTTGAAATAACCAAACAAATCCCGCCTAGATTTGCTTGCACTTCAAAAGGTGGGAAGTTGAACTTCTGTAAAAGAAACTAACAAAAGTCTTCTGTGTAATACGTCAGGGGTGAAGCTTAATGGTAAAGTATTTCACTGTAGATTAAGATATCCCCGATTCAGTCCTTGGAACCCCCTAAGCCCTAAGGGAATTACAGCATGCTATACGAGATTCTAAATATTAGGAAAGATAATGAGCATTATCTCCTAATGGCTTTTGTAGTTTACCTGATGGCATCGTATATTACCAGAGTCAGCGAAGGATAGGAAAACATATCTGTAAATAAGATGTTTAGACAGACATCAACCAAACTACAGGTAATCATGCAGTGGAAAAATACAGTGAAGAATTATGATGATAATTGTAATGTTGTATTTGGGAGCTACTTTTTCATTTACTGATCGTTTTGTCACAATAGGTAGGATACTTAACAGCTATAAAGTAATGTAGAAGATATTTGCTGTACATTATGCTGGGGGTGTAGCTCAGTGGTAGAGCATTCGACTGCAGATCGAGAGGTCCCTGGTTCAATCCCGGGCGCCCCCTAAGGGAAGTTCAGCGTATTTTAGGGAATTCCCTTCAAAGCTATAACTATCCTGATGCTACAGTATACGTCATTTATTACTCTAATGGCATCGGAACATGGAAACTGTAATGATGTGAAAGGAAATAGCAATCATTACAAAATATCGATATGAACCGGCCATAAATTGTACCTGAAGAATTTGATCAAGGGATGACCTTTGAATCTGAATACTCATTACTGCCACGAATTGCTTTTTTCATAAGTAGCAACCCTTACTGAATTTGCATTATTTGCTAAATCAGGGAAACAGAAATGATCCGGCCATTTAGCCAAATTTTATTTTTAGAAATTAGAAAATACGGACGTAATGTTTGATGGATGTTCAATGTCTTGAATCCTTTCGTCTTAGCATATCCCGGTTTGAAACAACCAAACAAATCCCGCCTAGATTTGCTTGCACTTCAAAAAGTGGGAAGTTGAACATCTGTAAAAGAAACTAACAAAAGTCTTCTGTGTAATACGTCAGGGGTGAAGCTTAATGGTAAAGTATTTCACTGTAGATTAAGATATCCCCGATTCAGTCCTTGGAACCCCCTAAGCCCTAAGGGAATTACAGCATGCTATACGAGATTCTAAATATTAGGAAAGATAATGAGCATTATCTCCTAATGGCTTTTGTAGTTTACCTGATGGCATCGTATATTACCAGAGTCAGCGAAGGATAGGAAAACATATCTGTAAATAAGATGTTTAGACAGACATCAACCAAACTACAGGTAATCATGCAGTGGAAAAATACAGTGAAGACTTATGATTATAATTGTAATGTTGTATTTGGGAGCTACTTTTTCATTTACTGATCGTTTTGTCACAATAAGTAGGATACTTAACAGCTATAAAGTAATGTAGAAGATATTTGCTGTACATTATGCTGGGGGTGTAGCTCAGTGGTAGAGCATTCGACTGCAGATCGAGAGGTCCCTGGTTCAATCCCGGGCGCCCCCTAAGGGAAGTTCAGCGTATTTTAGGGAATTCCCTTCAAAGCTATAACTATCCTGATGCTACAGTATACGTCATTTATTACTCTAATGGCATCGGAACATGGAAACTGTAATGATGTGAAAGGAAATAGCAATCATTACAAAATATCGATATGAACCGGCCATAAATTGTACCTAAAGAATTTGATCAAGCGATGACCTTTGAATCTGAATACTCATTACTGCCACGAATTGCTTTTTTCATAAGTAGCAACCCTTACTGAATGTGCATTATTTGCTAAATCAGGGAAACAGAAATGATCCGGCCATTTAGCCAAATTTTATTTTTAGGAATTATGATGATAATTGTAATGTTGTATTTGGGAGCTACTTTTTCATTTACTGATTGTTTTGTCACAATAAGTAGGATACTTAACAGCTATAAAGTAATATAGAAGATATTTGCTGTACATTATGCTTGGGGTGTAGCTCAGTGGTAGAGCATTCGACTGCAGATCGAGAGGTCCCTGGTTCAATCCCGGGCGCCCCCTAAGGGAAGTTCAGCGTATTTTAGGGAATTCCCTTCAAAGCTATAACTATCCTGATGCTACAGTATACGTCATTTATTACTCTAATGGCATCGGAACATGGAAACTGTAATGATGTGAAAGGAAATAGCAATCATTACAAAATATCGATATGAACCGGCCATAAATTGTACCTAAAGAATTTGATCAAGCGATGACCTTTGAATCTGAATACTCATTACTGCCACGAATTGCTTTTTTCATAAGTAGCAACCCTTACTGAATGTGCATTATTTGCTAAATCAGGGAAACAGAAATGATCCGGCCATTTAGACAAATTTTATTTTTAGAAATTAGAAAATACGGACGTAATGTTTGATGGATGTTCAATGTCTTGAATCCTTTCATCTTAGCATATCCCGGTTTCAAAACAACCAAACAAATCCCGCCTAGATTTGCTTGCACTTCAAAAGGTGGGAAGTTGAACATCTGTAAAAGAAACTAACAAAAGTCTTCTGTGTAATACGTCAGGGGTGAAGCTTAATGGTAAAGTATTTCACTGTAGATTAAGATATCCCTGATTCAGTCCTTGGAACCTCCTAAGCCCTAAGGGAATTACAGCATGCTATACGAGATTCTAAATATTAGGAAAGATAATGAGCATTATCTCCTAATGGCTTTTGTAGTTTACCTGATGGCATCGTATATTACAAGAGTCAACGAAGGATAGGAAAACATATCTGTAAATAAGATGTTTAGACAGACATCAACCAAACTACAGGTAATCATGCAGTGGAAAAATACAGTGAAAAATTATGATGATAAGTGTAATGTTGTATTTGGGAGCTACTTTTTCATTTACTGATCGTTTTGTCACAAGAAGTAGGATACCTAACAGCTATAAAGTAATATAGAAGATATTTGCTGTACATTATGCTGGGGGTGTAGCTCAGTGGTAGAGCATTCGACTGCAGATCGAGAGGTCCCTGGTTCAATCCCGGGCGCCCCCTAAGGGAAGTTCAGCGTATTTTAGGGAATTCCCTTCAAAGCTATAACTATTCTGATGCTACAGTATACGTCATTTATTACTCTAATGGCATCGGAACATGGAAACTGTAATGATGTGAAAGGAAATAGCAATCATTACAAAATATCGATATGAACCGGCCATAAATTGTACCTGAAGAATTTGATCAAGGGATGACCTTTGAATCTGAATACTCATTACTGCCACGAATTGCTTTTTTCATAAGTAGCAACCCTTACTGAATTTGCATTATTTGCTAAATCAGGGAAACAGAAATGATCCGGCCATTTAGCCAAATTTTATTTTTAGAAATTAGAAAATACGGACGTAATGTTTGATGGATGTTCAATGTCTTGAATCCTTTCGTCTTAGCATATCCCGGTTTGAAACAACCAAACAAATCCCGCCTAGATTTGCTTGCACTTCAAAAAGTGGGAAGTTGAACATCTGTAAAAGAAACTAACAAAAGTCTTCTGTGTAATACGTCAGGGGTGAAGCTTAATGGTAAAGTATTTCACTGTAGATTAAGATATCCCCGATTCAGTCCTTGGAACCCCCTAAGCCCTAAGGGAATTACAGCATGCTATACGAGATTCTAAATATTAGGAAAGATAATGAGCATTATCTCCTAATGGCTTTTGTAGTTTACCTGATGGCATCGTATATTACCAGAGTCAGCGAAGGATAGGAAAACATATCTGTAAATAAGATGTTTAGACAGACATCAACCAAACTACAGGTAATCATGCAGTGGAAAAATACAGTGAAGACTTATGATTATGATTGTAATGTTGTATTTGGGAGCTACTTTTTCATTTACTGATCGTTTTGTCACAATAAGTAGGATACTTAACAGCTATAAAGTAATATAGAAGATATTTGCTGTACATTATGCTGGGGGTGTAGCTCAGTGGTAGAGCATTCGACTGCAGATCGAGAGGTCCCTGGTTCAATCCCGGGCGCCCCCTAAGGGAAGTTCAGCGTATTTTAGGGAATTCCCTTCAAAGCTATAACTATCCTGATGCTACAGTATACGTCATTTATTACTCTAATGGCATCGGAACATGGAAACTGTAATGATGTGAAAGGAAATAGCAATCATTACAAAATATCGATATGAACCGGCCATAAATTGTACCTAAAGAATTTGATCAAGCGATAACCTTTGAATCTGAATACTCATTACTGCCACGAATTGCTTTTTTCATAAGTAGCAACCCTTACTGAATGTGCATTATTTGCTAAATCAGGGAAACAGAAATGATCCGGCCATTTAGCCAAATTTTATTTTTAGGAATTATGATGATAATTGTAATGTTGTATTTGGGAGCTACTTTTTCATTTACTGATTGTTTTGTCACAATAAGTAGGATACTTAACAGCTATAAAGTAATATAGAAGATATTTGCTGTACATTATGCTGGGGGTGTAGCTCAGTGGTAGAGCATTCGACTGCAGATCGAGAGGTCCCTGGTTTAATCCCGGGCGCCCCCTAAGGGAAGTTCAGCGTATTTTAGGGAATTCCCTTCAAAGCTATAACTATCCTGATGCTACAGTATACGTCATTTATTACTCTAATGGCATCGGAACATGGAAACTGTAATGATGTGAAAGGAAATAGCAATCATTACAAAATATCGATATGAACCGGCCATAAATTGTACCTAAAGAATTTGATCAAGCGATGACCTTTGAATCTAAATACTCATTACTGCCACGAATTGCTTTTTTCATAAGTAGCAACCCTTACTGAATGTGCATTATTTGCTAAATCAGGGAAACAGAAATGATCCGGCCATTTAGCCAAATTTTATTTTTAGAAATTAGAAAATACGGACGTAATGTTTGATGGATGTTCAATGTCTTGAATCCTTTCGTCTTAGCATATCCTGGTTTCGAAACAACCAAACAAATCCCGCCTAGATTTGCTTGCACTTCAAAAGGTGGGAAGTTGAACATCTGTAAAAGAAACTAACAAAAGTCTTCTGTGTAATACGTCAGGGGTGAAGCTTAATGGTAAAGTATTTCACTGTAGATTAAGATATCCCCGATTCAGTCCTTGGAACCCCCTAAGCCCTAAGGGAATTACAGCATGCTATACGAGATTCTAAATATTAGGAAAGATAATGAGCATTATCTCCTAATGGCTTTTGTAGTTTACCTGATGGCATCGTATATTACAAGAGTCAACGAAGGATAGGAAAACATATCTGTAAATAAGATGTTTAGACAGACATCAACCAAACTACAGGTAATCATGCAGTGGAAAAATACAGTGAAGAATTATGATGATAAGTGTAATGTTGTATTTGGGAGCTACTTTTTCATTTACTGATCGTTTTGTCACAATAAGTAGGATACCTAACAGCTATAAAGTAATATAGAAGATATTTGCTGTACATTATGCTGGGGGTGTAGCTCAGTGGTAGAGCATTCGACTGCAGATCGAGAGGTCCCTGGTTCAATCCCGGGCGCCCCCTAAGGGAAGTTCAGCGTATTTTAGGAAATTCCCTTCAAAGCTATAACTATCCTGATGCTACAGTATACGTCATTTATTACTCTAATGGCATCGGAACATGGAAACTGTAATGATGTGAAAGGAAATAGCAATCATTACAAAATATCGATATGAACCGGCCATAAATTGTACCTAAAAAAATTTATCAAGGGATGACCTTTGAATCTGAATACTCATTACTGCCACGAATTGCTTTTTTCATAAGTAGCAACCCTTACTGAATGTGCATTATTTGCTAAATCAGGGAAACAGAAATGATCCGGCCATTTAGCCAAATTTTATTTTTAGAAATTAGAAAATACACACGTAATGTTTGTTGGATGTTCAATGTCTTGAATATCCCGGGTTGAAACAACCAAACAAATCCCGCCTAGATTTGCGTGCACTTCAAAAAGTGGGAAGTTAAACATCTGTAAAAAAAACTAACAAAAGTCTTCCGTGTAATACGTCAGGGGTGAAGCTTAATGGTAAAGTATTTCACTGTAAATTGAGATATCCCCGATTCAGTCCTTGGAACCCCCTAAGCCCTAAGGGAATTACAGCATGCTATACGAGATTCTAAATATTAGGAAAGATAATGAGCATTATTTCCTAATGGCTTTTGTAGTTTACCTGATGGCATCGTATATTAGCAGAGTCAGCGAAGGATAGGAAAACATATCTGTAAATAAGATGTTTAGACAGACATCAACCAAACTACAGGTAATCATGCAGTGGAAAAATACAGTGAAGAATTATGATGATAATTGTAATGTTGTATTTGGGAGCTACTTTTTCATTTACTAATCGTTTTGTCACAATTAGTAGGATACTTAACAGCTATAAACTAATATAGAAGATATTTGCTGTACATTATGCTGGGGGTGTAGCTCAGTGGTAGAGCATTCGACTGCAGATCGAGAGGTCCCTGGTTCAATCCCGGGCGCCCCCTAAGGGAAGTTCAGCGTATTTTAGGGAATTCCCTTCAAAGCTATAACTATCCTGATGCTACAGTATGCGTCATTTGTTACTCTAATGGCATCGGAACATGGAAACTGTAATGATGTGAAAGGAAATAGCAATCATTACAAAATATCGATATGAACCGGCCATAAATTGTACCTAAAGAATTTGATCAAGGGATGACCTTTGAATCTGAATACTCATTACTGCCACGAATTGCTTTTTTCATAAGTAGCAACCCTTACTGAATGTGCATTATTTGCTAAATCAGGGAAACGGAAATGATCCGGCCATTTAGCCAAATTTTATTTTTAGAAATTAGAAAATACACACGTAATGTTTGTTGGATGTTCAATGTCTTGAATATCTCGGCTTGAAACAACCAAACAAATCCCGCCTAGATTTGCGTGCACTTCAAAAAGGGGGAAGTTAAACAACTGTAAAAGAAACTTAACAAAAGTCTTCTGTGTATTACGTCAGGGGTGAAGCTTAATGGTAAAGTATTTCAGTGTAGATTAAGATATCCCCGATTCAGTCCTTGGAACCCCCTAAGCCCTAAGGGAATTACAGCATGCTATACGAGATTCTAAATATTAGGAAAGATAATGAGCATTATCTCCTAATGGCTTTTGTAGTTTACCTGATGGCATCGTATATTACCAGAGTCAGCGAAGGATAGGAAAACATATCTGTAAATAAGATGTTTAGACAGACATCAACCAAACTACAGGTAATCATGCAGTGGAAAAATACAGTGAAGAATTATGATGATAATTGTAATGTTGTATTTGGGAGCTACTTTTTCATTTACTGATCGTTTTGTCACAATAAGTAGGATACTTAACAGCTATAAAGTAATATAGAAGATATTTGCTGTACATTATGCTGGGGGTGTAGCTCAGTGGTAGAGCATTCGACTGCAGATCGAGAGGTCCCTGGTTCAATCCCGGGCGCCCCCTAAGGGAAGTTCAGCGTATTTTAGGGAATTCCCTTCAAAGCTATAACTATCCTGATGCTACAGTATACGTCATTTATTACTCTAATGGCATCGGAACATGGAAACTGTAATGATGTGAAAGGAAATAGCAATCATTACAAAATATCGATATGAACCGGCCATAAATTGTACCTAAAGAATTTGATCAAGCGATGACCTTTGAATCTAAATACTCATTACTGCCACGAATTGCTTTTTTCATAAGTAGCAACCCTTACTGAATGTGCATTATTTGCTAAATCAGGGAAACAGAAATGATCCGGCCATTTAGCCAAATTTTATTTTTAGAAATTAGAAAATACGGACGTAATGTTTGATGGATGTTCAATGTCTTGAATCCTTTCGTCTTAGCATATCCTGGTTTCGAAACAACCAAACAAATCCCGCCTAGATTTGCTTGCACTTCAAAAGGTGGGAAGTTGAACATCTGTAAAAGAAACTAACAAAAGTCTTCTGTGTAATACGTCAGGGGTGAAGCTTAATGGTAAAGTATTTCACTGTAGATTAAGATATCCCCGATTCAGTCCTTGGAACCCCCTAAGCCCTAAGGGAATTACAGCATGCTATACGAGATTCTAAATATTAGGAAAGATAATGAGCATTATCTCCTAATGGCTTTTGTAGTTTACCTGATGGCATCGTATATTACAAGAGTCAACGAAGGATAGGAAAACATATCTGTAAATAAGATGTTTAGACAGACATCAACCAAACTACAGGTAATCATGCAGTGGAAAAATACAGTGAAGAATTATGATGATAAGTGTAATGTTGTATTTGGGAGCTACTTTTTCATTTACTGATCGTTTTGTCACAATAAGTAGGATACCTAACAGCTATAAAGTAATATAGAAGATATTTGCTGTACATTATGCTGGGGGTGTAGCTCAGTGGTAGAGCATTCGACTGCAGATCGAGAGGTCCCTGGTTCAATCCCGGGCGCCCCCTAAGGGAAGTTCAGCGTATTTTAGGAAATTCCCTTCAAAGCTATAACTATCCTGATGCTACAGTATACGTCATTTATTACTCTAATGGCATCGGAACATGGAAACTGTAATGATGTGAAAGGAAATAGCAATCATTACAAAATATCGATATGAACCGGCCATAAATTGTACCTAAAAAAATTTATCAAGGGATGACCTTTGAATCTGAATACTCATTACTGCCACGAATTGCTTTTTTCATAAGTAGCAACCCTTACTGAATGTGCATTATTTGCTAAATCAGGGAAACAGAAATGATCCGGCCATTTAGCCAAATTTTATTTTTAGAAATTAGAAAATACACACGTAATGTTTGTTGGATGTTCAATGTCTTGAATATCCCGGGTTGAAACAACCAAACAAATCCCGCCTAGATTTGCGTGCACTTCAAAAAGTGGGAAGTTAAACATCTGTAAAAAAAACTAACAAAAGTCTTCCGTGTAATACGTCAGGGGTGAAGCTTAATGGTAAAGTATTTCACTGTAAATTGAGATATCCCCGATTCAGTCCTTGGAACCCCCTAAGCCCTAAGGGAATTACAGCATGCTATACGAGATTCTAAATATTAGGAAAGATAATGAGCATTATTTCCTAATGGCTTTTGTAGTTTACCTGATGGCATCGTATATTAGCAGAGTCAGCGAAGGATAGGAAAACATATCTGTAAATAAGATGTTTAGACAGACATCAACCAAACTACAGGTAATCATGCAGTGGAAAAATACAGTGAAGAATTATGATGATAATTGTAATGTTGTATTTGGGAGCTACTTTTTCATTTACTAATCGTTTTGTCACAATTAGTAGGATACTTAACAGCTATAAACTAATATAGAAGATATTTGCTGTACATTATGCTGGGGGTGTAGCTCAGTGGTAGAGCATTCGACTGCAGATCGAGAGGTCCCTGGTTCAATCCCGGGCGCCCCCTAAGGGAAGTTCAGCGTATTTTAGGGAATTCCCTTCAAAGCTATAACTATCCTGATGCTACAGTATGCGTCATTTGTTACTCTAATGGCATCGGAACATGGAAACTGTAATGATGTGAAAGGAAATAGCAATCATTACAAAATATCGATATGAACCGGCCATAAATTGTACCTAAAGAATTTGATCAAGGGATGACCTTTGAATCTGAATACTCATTACTGCCACGAATTGCTTTTTTCATAAGTAGCAACCCTTACTGAATGTGCATTATTTGCTAAATCAGGGAAACGGAAATGATCCGGCCATTTAGCCAAATTTTATTTTTAGAAATTAGAAAATACACACGTAATGTTTGTTGGATGTTCAATGTCTTGAATATCTCGGCTTGAAACAACCAAACAAATCCCGCCTAGATTTGCGTGCACTTCAAAAAGGGGGAAGTTAAACAACTGTAAAAGAAACTTAACAAAAGTCTTCTGTGTATTACGTCAGGGGTGAAGCTTAATGGTAAAGTATTTCAGTGTAGATTAAGATATCCCCGATTCAGTCCTTGGAACCCCCTAAGCCCTAAGGGAATTACAGCATGCTATACGAGATTCTAAATATTAGGAAAGATAATGAGCATTATCTCCTAATGGCTTTTGTAGTTTACCTGATGGCATCGTATATTACCAGAGTCAGCGAAGGATAGGAAAACATATCTGTAAATAAGATGTTTAGACAGACATCAACCAAACTACAGGTAATCATGCAGTGGAAAAATACAGTGAAGAATTATGATGATAATTGTAATGTTGTATTTGGGAGCTACTTTTTCATTTACTGATCGTTTTGTCACAATAAGTAGGATACTTAACAGCTATAAAGTAATATAGAAGATATTTGCTGTACATTATGCTGGGGGTGTAGCTCAGTGGTAGAGCATTCGACTGCAGATCGAGAGGTCCCTGGTTCAATCCCGGGCGCCCCCTAAGGGAAGTTCAGCGTATTTTAGGGAATTCCCTTCAAAGCTATAACTATCCTGATGCTACAGTATACGTCATTTATTACTCTAATGGCATCGGAACATGGAAACTGTAATGATGTGAAAGGAAATAGCAATCATTACAAAATATCGATATGAACCGGCCATAAATTGTACCTAAAGAATTTGATCAAGCGATGACCTTTGAATCTGAATACTCATTACTGCCACGAATTGCTTTTTTCATAAGTAGCAACCCTTACTGAATGTGCATTATTTGCTAAATCAGGGAAACAGAAATGATCCGGCCATTTAGCCAAATTTTATTTTTAGAAATTAGAAAATACGGACGTAATGTTTGATGGATGTTCAATGTCTTGAATCCTTTCGTCTTAGCATATCCCGGTTTGAAACAACCAAACAAATCCCGCCTAGATTTGCTTGCACTTCAAAAGGTGGGAAGTTGAACTTCTGTAAAAGAAACTAACAAAAGTCTTCTGTGTAATACGTCAGGGGTGAAGCTTAATGGTAAAGTATTTCACTGTAGATTAAGATATCCCCGATTCAGTCCTTGGAACCCCCTAAGCCCTAAGGGAATTACAGCATGCTATACGAGATTCTAAATATTAGGAAAGATAATGAGCATTATCTCCTAATGGCTTTTGTAGTTTACCTGATGGCATCGTATATTACCAGAGTCAGCGAAGGATAGGAAAACATATCTGTAAATAAGATGTTTAGACAGACATCAACCAAACTACAGGTAATCATGCAGTGGAAAAATACAGTGAAGAATTATGATGATAATTGTAATGTTGTATTTGGGAGCTACTTTTTCATTTACTTATCGTTTTGTCACAATAAGTAGGATACTTAACAGCTATAAAGTAATATAGAAGATATTTGCTGTACATTATGCTGGGGGTGTAGCTCAGTGGTAGAGCATTCGACTGCAGATCGAGAGGTCCCTGGTTCAATCCCGGGCGCCCCCTAAGGGAAGTTCAGCGTATTTTAGGGAATTCCCTTCAAAGCTATAACTATCCTGATGCTACAGTATACGTCATTTATTACTCTAATGGCATCGGAACATGGAAACTGTAATGATGTGAAAGGAAATAGCAATCATTACAAAATATCGATATGAACCGGCCATAAATTGTACCTAAAGAATTTGATCAAGGGATGACCTTTGAATCTGAATACTCATTACTGCCACGAATTGCTTTTTTCATAAGTAGCAACCCTTACTGAATGTGCATTATTTGCTAAATCAGGGAAACAGAAATGATCCGGCCATTTAGCCAAATTTTATTTTTAGAAATTAGAAAATACGAACGTAATGTTTGATGGATGTTCAATGTCTTGAATCCTTTCGTCTTAGCATATCCCGGTTTGAAACAACCAAACAAATCCCGCCTAGATTTGCTTGCACTTCAAAAGGTGGGAAGTTGAACATCTGTAAAAGAAACTAACAAAAGTCTTCTGTGTAATACGTCAGGGGTGAAGCTTAATGGTAAAGTATTTCACTGTAGATTAAGATATCCCCGATTCAGTCCTTGGAACCCCCTAAGCCCTAAGGGAATTACAGCATGCTATACGAGATTCTAAATATTAGGAAAGATAATGAGCATTATCTCCTAATGGCTTTTGTAGTTTACCTGATGGCATCGTATATTACCAGAGTCAGCGAAGGATAGGAAAACATATCTGTAAATAAGATGTTTAGACAGACATCAACCAAACTACAGGTAATCATGCAGTGGAAAAATACAGTGAAGAATTATGATGATAATTGTAATGTTGTATTTGGGAGCTACTTTTTCATTTACTGATCGTTTTGTCACAATAAGTAGGATACTTAACAGCTATAAAGTAATGTAGAAGATATTTGCTGTACATTATGCTGGGGGTGTAGCTCAGTGGTAGAGCATTCGACTGCAGATCGAGAGGTCCCTGGTTCAATCCCGGGCGCCCCCTAAGGGAAGTTCATCGTATTTTAGGGAATTCCCTTCAAAGCTATAACTATCTTGATGCTACAGTATACGTCATTTATTACTCTAATGGCATCGGAACATGGAAACTGTAATGATGTGAAAGGAAATAGTAATCATTACAAAATATCGATATGAACCGGCCATAAATTGTACTTAAAGAATTTGATCAAGGGATGACCTTTGAATCTGAATACTCATTACTGCCACGAATTGCTTTTTTCATAAGTAGCAACCCTTACTGAATGTGCATTATTTGCTAAATCAGGGAAACAGAAATGATCCTGCCATTTAGCCAAATTTTATTTTTAGAAATTAGAAAATACGGACGTAATGTTTGATGGATGTTCAATGTCTTGAATCCTTTCGTCTTAGCATATCCCGGTTTGAAACAACCAAACAAATCCCGCCTAGATTTGCTTGCACTTCAAAAGGTGGGAAGTTGAACATCTGTAAAAGAAACTAACAAAAGTCTTCTGTGTAATACGTCAGGGGTGAATCTTAATGGTAAAGTATTTCACTCTAGATTAAGATATCCCCGATTCAGTCCTTGGAACCCCCTAAGCCCTAAGGGAATTACAGCATGCTATACGAGATTCTAAATATTAGGAAAGATAATGAGCATTATCTCCTAATGGCTTTTGTAGTTTACCTGATGGCATCGTATATTACCAGAGTCAGCGAAGGATAGGAAAACATATCTGTGAATAAGATGTTTAGACAGACATCAACCAAACTACAGGTAATCATGCAGTGGAAAAATACAGTGAAGAATTATGATGATAATTGTAATGTTGTATTTGGGAGCTACTTTTTCATTTACTGATCGTTTTGTCACAATAAGTAGGATACTTAACAGCTATAAAGTAATATAGAAGATATTTGCTGTACATTATGCTGGGGGTGTAGCTCAGTGGTAGAGCATTCGACTGCAGATCGAGAGGTCCCTGGTTCAATCCCGGGCGCCCCCTAAGGGAAGTTCAGCGTGTTTTAGGAAATTCCCTTCAAAGTTATAACTATCCTGATGCTACAGTATTCATCATTTGTTACTCTAATGGCATCGGAACATGGAAACTGTAATGATGTGAAAGGAAATAGCAATCATTACAAAATATCGATATGAACCGGCCATAAATTGTACCTAAAGAATTTGATCAAGGGATGACCTTTGAATCTGAATACTCATTACTGCCATGAATTGCTTTTTTCATAAGTAGCAACCTTTACTGAATGTGCATTATTTGCTAAATCAGGGAAACAGAAATGATCCGGCCATTTAGCCAAATTTTATTTTTAGAAATTAGAAAATACAGACGTAATGTTTGTTGGATGTTCAAAGTCTTGAATATCCCGGGTTGAAACAACCAAACAAATCCCGCCTAGATTTGCGTGCACTTCAAAAAGTGGGAAGTTAAACATCTGTAAAAGAAACTAACAAAAGTCTTCTGTGTAATACGTCAGGGGTGAAGCTTAATGGTAAAGTATTTCATTGTAGATTAAGATATCCCCGATTCAGTCCTTGGAACCCCCTAAGCCCTAAGGGAATTACAGCATGCTATAGAAGATTCTAAATATTAGGAAAGGTAATGAGCATTATCTCCTAATGGCCTTTGCATAAGATGTTTAGACAGACATCAACCAAGCTACAGGTAATCATGCAGTGGAAAAATACATTGAAGAATTATGATGATAATTGTAATGTTATATTTGGGAGCTACTTTTTCATTTACTCATCGTTTTATGTCACAATAAGTGAGATACTTAACATCTATAAAGTAATAAAGCAGACATTTGCAGAAGATTATGTCGGGGGTGTAGCTCAGTGGTAGAGCATTCGACTGCAGATCGAGAGGTCCCTGGTTCAATCCCGGGCGCCCCCTAAGGGAAGTTCAACGTGTTTTAGGAAATTCCCTTCAAAGCTATAACTATCCTGATGATATAGTGGTAGAGCATTTGACTGCAGATCGAGAGGTTCCTGGTTCAATTCCGGGTGCCCCCTAAGGGAAGTTCAACGTGTTTTAAGAAATTCCCTTCAAAGCTATAACTATTCTGATGCTGCAGTATACGTCATTTATTACTCTAATTGCATCGGAACAGGGAAAAAAGTGATGTGGAAGGAAATAGCAATCATTACAAAAGATCAATATAAATGTACCTAAGACTCAACAGAATGACCTTTGAATCTGATTACTCATCACTGCTACGTATTGCTTTTTTCCTTAGTAGCAACCTTGTCATTATTTGCATTCTAAATTTAAATAATGAGCCCAGAGAATCTAGAATTTCTCCCGGGCTGGTATTAACAGTCAGTCCCCTTACAAAATGTGCATTATTTTCTGCATCAGGGGAACAGAAATGATCCAACCATTTAGCCAAATTTTATTTTACAAATGAGAAAATAGTGACATATACTGTTTAACGGATGTTCAATATTTTGAACCCTTTCGTCCTAGCAGATCCCGGCTTGAAAAGACCAACCAAATCCCGCCTATAATTGCTTGCACTTCAAAAAGTGGGAAGTTGAACATATGTAAAAGAAACTAACAAAAGTCTTCTGTGTAATACGTCAGGGGTGAAGCTAAATGGTAAAGTATTTCACTGCAGATTAAGATATCCCCGATTCAGTCTTTGGAACCCCTTAAGCCCTAAGGGAATTACAGCATGTTGTACGAGACTCCAAATATTAGGAAAGGTAGTGAGCATCATCTCCTAATGGCTTTCATACTTTACCTGATGGCATCGCATATTACCTGAGTCAGAGAAGGATAGGGGAAAACATATCTGTAAATAAGATCAACTAAGGTACAGGTAATCATGCGGTGGAAATATACAGTGGAGAATTATGATGATAATTGTAATGTTATATTTGGAAGCTGCTTTTTCATTTACTCATTGTTTTATGTCACAATAAGTGGGATACTTAACATCTGTAAAGTAATATAGCAGATATTTGCTGTAGATCATGTCGGGGGTGTAGCTCAGTGGTAGAGCATTCGACTGCAGATCGAGAGGTCCCTGGTTCAATCCGGTGCGCACTTTAAGGGAAATTCGTGTTTTAGGAAATTCCCTTCAAAGCTATAACTATCCTGATACTATATGTCATTTGTTACTGTGAATGCATCAAAATATGGGAAACTATAACGATTTATCAGGATATGTAAACCATTACAAAAAATCTATATAAACTGGCCATAGATATATTGTACCTCAGAATCAACGGGATGTCCTTTGAAGAGAATACTGATTACTCATCACTGTCTCGAATTGCTTCTTTCATTAGTAGCAACCTTGTCAGTAGTTGCATTCTAAATCTAAATAATTAGGCCACAGATTATAGAATTTTTCCCGAGCTGTAGAAGTAATATCATGAAAGTATTAACAGTCCTCTTATTGAATGTGCATTATTTGCTGCATCAGTGAAACAAAGATGACTCTGTCATTGAGCCAAATTTTATCCTTAGAAATGAGAAAAATACAGACATATCTGTTTTATGAATGTTCAATGTCTTAAATCCTTTTGTCCTAGGAGATCTCGGCATGAAACAACCAAACAAATACCTCCTAGATTTGCTTGCACTTCAAAAAGTGGGAAGTTAAACTTCTATAAAAAAAACTAATAAATATCTTCTATTTAATATGTCAGGGGTTTTAACTTAATGGTGAAGTATTTCACTGCAAATTAAGATATCCCTGATTTAGTCCTTGGTACCCCCTAAGCCTTAAGGGAATTACAGCATGTTTACAACACTCCAAAATATTAGGAAAGGTAATGAGCATTATCCACTAATGGCTTCTGTACTCTACCTGATGTTTTATATTACAAGAGTCAGGGAAGGATAGGAAAAATATATGTAAGTAGGATTTTTAGAGAGAAATCATCTGTAAAGTAATATAGTAGATATTTGCTGTACATTATGGCTTGGGGGTGTAGCTCAGTGGTAGAGCATTCGACTGCAGATCGAGAGGTCCCTGGTTCAATCCCGGGCGCCCCCTAAGGGAAGTTCAACGTGTTTTAAGAAATTCCCATCAAAGCTATAACTATCCTGATGCTACAGTATATGTCATTTGTTACTACAATTGCATCGGAACATGGAAACTAGTGATGTGAAAGGAAATAGCAACCATTACAAAAGATCAATGTAAACTGGCCATAAATTGGATATGTTGTACCTAAGACTCAACGGAATGACCTTTGAATCTGATTACTCATCACTGCCATGTATTGCTTTTTTCCTTAGTAGCAACCTTGTCAATATTTGCATTCTAAATCTAAATGATGAGCCCAGAGGATCTAGAATTTCTCCTGGGCTGGTATTAACAGTCAGTTCCCTTACTGAATGTGCATTATTTTCTGCATCAGGGAAACAGAAATGATCCGGCCATTTAGCCAAATTTTATTTTACAAATGAGAAAATAGAGACTATACTGTTAAAAGGATGTTCAATATCGTGAAATCTTTCGTCCTAGCAGATCCCAGCTTGAAACAGCCAACCAAATCCCGCCTATATTTGCTTGCACTTCAAAAAGTGGGAAGTTAAACATCTGTAAAAGAAACTAACAAAAGTCTTCTGTGTAATACGTCAGAGGTGAAGCTTAATGGTAAAGTATTTCACTGCAGATTAAGATATCCCGATTTAGTCCTTGGTACCCTCTAATCCCTAAGTGGATTACAGCATGTTGTACGAGACTCTATATATTAGGAAAGGTAATGAGCATTATCTCCTAATGGCTTTTGTACTTTACTTGATGGCATCGCATATTACCTGAGTCAGCGAAGGATAGGAAAACATATCTGTGACTAAGATTTTTAGACAGACATCAACTAAGGTACAGGTAATCATGCAATGGAAATATACAGTGAATAATTATGATGATAATTGTATATTATATTTGGGAACTACTTTTTCATTTAATCTTTGTTTTATGTCACAATAAGTGGGATACTTAACATCTGTAAAGTAATATAGCAGATATTTGCTGTA
Organism: Palaemon carinicauda; assembly: GCF_036898095.1. Lineage (NCBI taxonomy): Eukaryota > Metazoa > Arthropoda > Malacostraca > Decapoda > Palaemonidae > Palaemon > Palaemon carinicauda. Next base: position 258,465,510 of record NC_090725.1, on the reverse strand, counting down.
GATTATGACTCGGGGGTGTAGCTCAGTGGTAGAGCATTCGACTGCAGATCGAGAGGTCCCTGGTTCAATCCCGGGCGCCCCCTAAGGGAAGTTCAACGTGTTTTAAGAAATTCCCATCAAAGCTATAACTATCCTGATGCTACAGTATACGTCATTTGTTACTCTAATTGCATCGGAACATGGAAACTAGTGATGTGAAAGGAAATAGCAATCATTACAAAAAATCAACGTAAACCGGCCATAAATTGGATATGTTGTACCTAAGACTCAACGGAATGACCTTTGAATCTGATTACTCATCACTGCCATGTATTGCTTTTTTCCTTAGTAGCAACCTTGTCATTATTTGCATCCTAAATCTAAATGATGAGCCCAGAGAATCTAGAATTTCTTCCAGGCTGGTATTAACAGTCAGTCCCCTTACTGAATGTGCATTATTTTCTGCATCAGGGAAACAGAAATGATCCGGCCATTTAGCCAAATTTTATTTTACAAATGAGATAATAGAGACATATACTGTTAAACAGATGTTCAATATTGTGAACTCTTTTGTCCTAGCAAATCCCAGCTTGAAACAGCCAACCAAATCCCGCCTATATTTGCTTGCACTTCAAAAAGTGGGAAGTTAAACATCTGTAAAAGAAACTAACAAAAGTCTTCTGTGTAATACGTCAGAGGTGAAGCTCAATGGTGAAGTATTTCACTGCAGATTAAGATATCCCGATTTAGTCCTTGGTACCCCCTAATCCCTAAGGGGATTACAGCATGTTGTACGAGACTCCAAATATTAGGAATGGTAATGAGCATTATCTCCTAATGGCTTTTGTACTTTACCTGATGGCATCGCATATTACCTGAGTCAGCGAAGGATAGGAAAACATATCTGTGATAAAGATTTTTAGACAGACATCAATTAAGGTACAGGTAATCATGCAGTGGAAATATACAGTGAATAATTATGATGATAATTGTATATTATATTTGGGAACTACTTTTTCATTTAATCTTTGTTTTATGTCACAATAAGTGGGATACTTAACATCTGTAAAGTAATATAGCAGATATTTGCTGTAGATTATGTCGGGGGTGTAGCTCAGTGGTAGAGCATTCGACTGCAGATCGAGAGGTCCCTGGTTCAATCCCGGGCGCCCCCTTAGGGAAATTCGTGTTGTAGGAAATTCCCTTGAAAGCTAAAACTATCCTGATGCTATACGCCATTTGTTGCTCTAAATAAATTGAAATATGGGAAACTATAATGATTTATCAGGATATGTCAACCATTACAAAAGATCTATATAAACCGGCCATAGATATATTGTACCTCATATTCAACGTGATGACTTTTGAAGAGAATACTAATTACTCATCACTGCCACATATTGCTTTTTTCTTTAGTAGCAACCTTGTCAGTAGTTGCATTCTAAATCTAAATAATGAGGCCACAGATTATAGAATTTCTCCCGGGCTGTAGAAGTAATATCATGAAAGTATTAACAGTCCTCTTATTGAATGTGCATTATTTGCTGCATCAGTGAAACAAAGATGACTCTGCCATTGAGCCAAATTTTATTTTTAGAAATGAGAAAAATACAGACATATACTGTTTTATGAATGTTCAATGTCTTAAATACTTTTGTCCTAGGAGATCTCGGCATGAAACAACCAAACAAATACCTCCTAGATTTGCTTGCACTTCAAAAAGTGGGAAGTTAAACTTCTATAAAAAACTAATTAATATCTTCTATTTAATATGTCAGGGGTTTTAACTTAATGGTGAAGTATTTCACTGCAAATTAAGATATCCCTGATTTAGTCCTTGGTACCGCCTAGGCTTTAAGGGAATTACAGCACGTTTACAACACTCCAAAATATTAGGAAAGGTAATGAGCATTATCCCCTAATGGCTTCTGTACTATACCTGATGTTTTATATTACAAGAGTCAGGTAAGGATAGGAAAAATATATGTAAGTAGGATTTTTAGAGAGAAATCAACTAAGGTACAGGTAATCATGCAGTGGAAATATACAGTGAAGAATTATAATGATAATTGTAATGTTATATTTGGAAGCTACTTTTTCATTTATTGTTTTATATTACAATAAGTGGGATACTTGACATCTCTAAAGTAATATAGTAGATATTTGTTGTACATTATGGCGCGGGGGTGTAGCTCAGTGGTAGAGCATTCGACTGCAGATCGAGAGGTCCCTGGTTCAATCCCGGGCGCCCCCTAAGGGAAGTTCAACGTGTTTTAAGAAATTCCCATCAAAGCTATAACTATCCTGATGCTACAGTATATGTCATTTGTTACTCTGATTGCATCGGAACATGGAAACTAGTGATGTGAAAGGAAATAGCAATCATTACAAAAGATCAATGTAAACCGGCCATAAATTGGATATGTACCTAAGATTCAATGGAATGACCTTTGAATCTGATTACTCATCACTGCCATGTATTGCTTTTTTCCTTAGTAGCAACCTTGTCATTATTTGCATTCTAAATCTAAATGATGAGCCTAGAGAATCTAGAATTTCTCCCAGACTGGTATTAACAGTCAGTCCCCTTACTGAATATGCATTATTTTCTGCATCAGGGAAACAGAAATGATCCGGCCATTTAGCCAAATTTTATTTTACAAATGAGAAAATAGAGACTATACTGTTAAACGGATGTTCAATATCGTGAACTCTTTCGTTCTAGCTGATCCCGGCTTGAAACAACCAACCAAATCCCGCTTTCACTTCAAAAGTGGGAAGTTAAACATCTGTAAAAGAAACCAACAAAAGTCTTCTGTGTAATACGTCAGAGGTGAAACTTAATGGTAAAGTATTTCACTGCAGATTAAGATATCCCCGATTTAGTCCTTGGTACCCCCTAATCCCTAAGGGAATTACAGCATGTTGTACGAGACAACAAATATTAGGAAAGGTAATGAGCATTATCTCCTAATGAATTCTCTACATAACCTGATGGCATTGTATCATACCAGAGTCAGCGAAAGATATGAAAACATATCTGTAAATAAGATGTTTAGACAGACATTAACTAAGGTACAGGTAGTCATGCAGTGGAAAAATACAGTGAAGAATTATGATGATAATTGTAATGTTATATTTGGGAGCTACTTTTTCATGTAGTCATTGTTTTATGTCACAATAAGTGGGATACTTAACATCTGTAAAATGATATAGCAGATATTTGCTGTAGGTTATGTCGGGGGTGTAGCTCAGTGGTAGAGCATTTGACTGCAGATCGAGAGGTCCCTGGTTCAATCGCGGGCGCCCCCTAAGGGAAATTCAACGTGTTTTAGGAAATTCCCTTCAAAGCTATAAGTATCCTGATGCTATACGTCATTTATTACTCTAATTACATCAAAATATGGAAAACTGTGATGATTTAAAAGGAAATATCAACCATTACAAAAGATCTATATAAACTGGCCATAGATATATTGTATCTCAGATTCAATTGGATGACCTTTGAAGAGAATACTGATTACTCATCACTGCCACGTATTGTTTTTTTTTCAATAGTAGCAACCTTGTCAGTAGTTGCATTCTAAATCTAAATTATTAGGCCAGAGAATATAGAATTTCTCCCGGGCTGCTGTAGAAGTAATATCATGAATGTATTAACAGTGCACTTATTGAAAGTGTATTATTTGCTGCATCAGTGAAACAGAAATGGTTCGGCCATTGAGCCAAATTTTATTTTTAGAAAAATACAGACATGTACTTTTTGATGGATGTTTAATGTTTTAAATCCTTTCGTCCTAGAAGATCCCGACATGAAACAACCAAACAAATCCCTCTTAGATTTGCTTGCACTTCAAAAAGTGGGAGGTTAAACATTATAAAAGAAAATAACAAATGTTTTCTGTGTAATAAGTCAAAGGTGTAGCTTAATGAAAATATTTCGCTGTAGATTAAGATATCCCGACTCAGTCCTTGGTACCCCCTATGACCTAAGGGAATTACAGCATGTTATACGAAACCCAAATATTAGGAAAGGTAATGAGCATTATCCGCTAATGGTTTTTGTACCTTACCTTATGTCCTGGTATATTACCAGAGTCAACGAAGGATAGGAAAACATATCTGTAAATAAGATGTTTAAACAGACATTAACTAAGGTACAGGTAATCTTGCAGTGGAAATATTTAGGGAAAAATGATGATGATAATTGTAATGTTATATTTGGGAGTTACTTTTTCATTTACACATAGTTTTGTGTCACAATAAGTAGGATACTTGACATCTTTAAAGTAATATAGCAGATATTTGCTGTAGATTATGTCGGGGGTGTAGCTCAGTGGTAGAGCATTCGACTGCAGATCGAGAGGTCCCTGGTTCAATCCCGGGCGCCCCCTAAGCACAGTTCAACGAGTTTTAGGAAAATCCCTTAAAAGCTATAACTATCTTGATGCTATACATCAAGTGATACTCTAAATGCATCAAATACTAGAAAGTGTAATGATGTAAAAGGAAATATGTACCATTACAAAAGATCTATGTACCCCGGCCATAGATATATTGTACCTCGGATTCAATCAGATAACCTTTGAAGAGAATACCGATTGCTCATCACTGCCACCTTTTGCTTTTTCCGTTAGTAGCAACCTCTTCATTAGTTGCAATATCAATCTATATAATGAGCCCAGAGAATCTAGAATTTTTCCCGGGCTGTGTAAGTAATATCATGAAGGTATTATTGAATGTGCATCATTTGCTGCATCAGGGAAACAGAAATGATTCGGCCATTGAGCCAAGTTTTATTTTTATAAATTAGAAAATACAGACATATATTGTTTGATGGATGTTCAATATCTAGAATTTTTTTCGTCATAGCAGATTCCGGCTTGAAACAACCAAACAAATCCCTCCTAGATTTGCTTGCACTTCAAACAGTGGGAAGTTAAACATCTTTTTAAGAAACTAATAAATGTCTTCTGTGTAATATGTCAGGGGTGTAACTTAATGGTAAAGTATTTCACTGCAGATTAAGATATCCTTGATTCAGTCCTTGGTACCCTCTAAGCCCTAAGGGAATTATAGCATTTTATTCGAGACTCCAAATATTAGGAAAGGTAATGAGCATTATCCCCTAATGGCTTTTGTACTCAACCTGATGTCGTCATCTATTACCAGAGTTAGCAAACTATTGGATAATATATCTGTAAATAAAATTTTTGACAGTCTTCAACAAAGGTACAGATAATCATGGAGTGGAGAAGTTGTCAAATTTATATAAAGAGGGAAATAAGAATTTCAAAACTTAAGATATATATCCCATATCTACAGACACAAAGGACAAGGATATTTTCTTCTTTATATTACATTATATAAATAGAGTAGTAACATTACTGCGTGGACAACCTCCGACATGTTCCATCTCCTCTAAACGATGGCCCCAGCTATACTGGCCATCTACAATCAAAAGCAAGGGAAGCATTTTGCCTCTCCTATTGTACTGACACTACTATTATCAGAAATCACCAGGGAAAGATTGACAATTACGACACATTGATCTGACATCACCTAGTGTCTCATACACTCTTAACATGAAATAGTTAATATGTTATCAACCCCAGTGTTTGACAGCAATAGTTCTCATAGTATATCTTTGTCTCTGTCCATGGGCTTGGGACATATTGTATCTCAGATTCATCTTGAGGTCATTGGAGAGAATATTCAGAGAAGACAAATGTTAATTTAGTCATCACTGAACCAAGCATCCGTTAGTAGCGTCCTTGTCAGTAGTGGCATGTAATAGTGAATGTCCTTAGAAAAACTATTTCGTCTCCCTGTCTTTGGTAGCAAATCGTGAATGTATGCAGAATACCATTATTTACTGTTTGGAAAACATGTATTATTTTCCATTTTGCCATAGTAATAGTGAATAAGATGCAAAGTCATATAATGAATATATGTTTTTCATAAATGACTGCTTGAGTACCAACTCATCAAAAATTTGGCATTCAAGTTCCAGGAAGTTTTTTAGTTTACTTGACTCATATTAGCTGAAAAAATATTAAAGATATGATTTAACCATAATATGATTGTATGGCTGAATAAATTTTCTTTAATTTATAATTTTACATATTTTATAGAATTTGCCTAATGATAAAATAAAGAAAAAGCCTGAAAATATCTACATGTAAGCTACGTCCCTTGGTTCTCTAAGGCTTGAGCTACTTTTTGAAGTATCAAGATTTCAAATTTGTGGGCTATGACTGCTAGTCTTGAGCTCCGGGCAATCTGGGTATGTGTGTCTGTTTAAAATTTCAAAAAGAATGTTAGGGTAATAAAATACTGGTGAACTTGTCATTATATTGCAACATAGTCTTGGGTCATCTACTCTTAGGTTTCTGCATGAATCCATAACCAAATAACTCGTTTTCCATACTTCATTGGACTTCAACAAGTGGGAAAGTAAACATCGGTAAAGGAAGATAGAGATGTGGGGGGTGTAGCTCAGTGGTAGACCATTCGACTGCAGATATGGGCTATAACTGCTAGTCCAAGAGCCCCAGCTCAGAGGTAAGCTCTGGGCAGTCTGGGTATATGTGTCTGTTTAAGATTTCAAAAAGAGTTTTAAGGTAATTAGATACTAGTGATATTGTCATTATATTGCAACTCAGTCGTGGGTCATCTACTCTTAGGTTTCTGCTTGAATCCATAACCGAACAACTCGTTTTCCTTACTTCATTGGACTCCAACAAGTGGGAATTAAACATCTGTAAAGGAAGATAGCAGATGTTGTCTGTATAATGTGTTGGGGGTGTAGCTCAGTGGTAGAGCATTCGACTGCAGATCGAGAGGTCCCTGGTTCAATCCCGGGCGCCCCCTAAAGAATTAAAGCATGTTTTTAAAAAATTCCTATGATTAATAGAGGTAGTGAACATTGTCCTTCAAAATCTCCTTGTATCGAGGCACCGCTGTTATCTATTAGTGTAGTAAGTTGACAATAGCGAAATATGTTTCCAGTTAACACTCCAAAGGTACCTTGTAATAGTTATTGATAAATACACAATAGGAATTTACAGAGAGCCAATGTCAGTTGTATATTGAAAATGAATATTAAATTACGTAGACATACATTAACACAAATTCATTTAGAATTACTTAGAAGTCATTGGTGAAGATAAGATGATTTATTTACGAATGAACCATTTAGAATTCTCTATTCTTTAGTAACACCCTTTTCAGTATTGGCTTATAAAGTAAGAATATGCAAACATACTTTATATGATGAATATGTTTTTTCATTATGAAAATACTTTTGAAAAAAAATTTAGATTTCAAGATGATGGAAACTAGAAGTTGAATTTGGCATTAGATTACAAGTGTTAAATGTCTCGAGCTATTTCTTAGTGGGTTTCTACTTATAGCAACCTAACAGAGCCTTCCCATATTTCCTTGCATTACAGTAAGTGGGAAATTAAACATCTGTAAAGCAAGAGGATTAATGTTTTCTGTGCAATATGTTCAGATGTGTAGCTTAGAGGTAGAGGATTTCTAGGGCTCTTATGTGAATAAGCACCAATAATCCTGGATGCATATAAACCTTAAGAATAGACAGGAAATATTACAGAACATAGACTTCCAGAAGTAAGAACCCATAAGCCTCCAAAATAGATCATTGAATGTGAAGAGATTGATCATTACAACTACTACGAAGTGAGTAAATTAAAAAAAAAAAAGTTGGTTTGATTAAAAGTAAGAATATTTGCAGATACGTTGAGCAATCTGTTTTGATCAATGCTAAATCAGATACTCAAGCTCACATGCTTTGTGGCATGAAAATTGAAGACTGGTCTTATTAAAGATATGAAACCAAAGGTGAGCTTCAGTTACACTAAAGTAGTTTTCGTTAGTGACATATGTATTCCTAGAACCAGAAATTTGGCCACATGCCCTTCCTATGTTTTGAAAGTATTAAGATCCCCTAAACAAGCAAGATAGTTTTAATATTTGAAACCCTTGTTATACCTGGTCATGTTGAGCACGAGAGTACATGTTCGAGAATACAAACTTAGACCTTTACAATGCTTTAGTTATTTCAAATATGGTCATCCATCCCTGGTACTGCAATAATACCAAGGTCTGTATTAATTGGTCTCTGTTAGAACATGGGTAATGCAACAGAGATACAATTCGTACAAACTAAAAATATCATAAATCAAATGATAAAAGTTGTAGAGAATACAAGAAAGAAGCTGCCATCTTGAAAGTAAATGTTGGTCATATTAGTGCAGGGCATGCAAAGAATTTACTTAGTCGGCAACTTAATTTTGCACAACCTGTTAAGAGTCCACCAAAAAGTAATAATCCAATACCCCTTACTAGCACAGGGGGAACAATGGTAGCACCTACCCCATTAGGTGCATCTCCCTTACTGGTAGTGGCCAAGTCATCTGGGTTAAGTGCTTAACCTGTTGAAGCTAGAGCACAAAGCTCCAAGGAGGTCAAGATTGCTTCTACCAACTCAAAAGTACTACCTCAGGAAGAATCTCCATCAGGTACATCTCCCCAGCCTTCTGGGTCGAGTGCTTGACCTGTTGAAGTTCGAGTACAATCCTTCAAGAAAGTCAATATGGCTCCCACCACCTTGAAAGTAGTGTCTCGAGCAGAATTTCTATCTGACTTAATGGATATTGGAAAATAAGAGCTTTCAAAGAGGAAAAGGTTCCCCTCGTCCTCACCTTCATCTACACCCAGTGAATGCCTTTCCTCATAATCCTAAGGCTAACTTATATAAAGATAACAGAAAGAAAGAAAAGAAGAGCAGTGGCTAGTAAAGTCTTCCATATCTAGGCCTTACATAGCTTCATCTGAGAAGTCCCCAAAGACAAACGAGACAAAGAAAAATAATAAAAGATGTTATCCATTATCCAATGGAATTACAGAGGTCTAAAAACTAGCATTGTTCAAATAAAAACTTTAACCTGGGACTCGGCCGCAAATATAATTTGTCTACAGGAAACCATGATCAGCGACAAACCATTTAATCCTGGACTCTTATAATTTTTGTAGATCCCCTCCTTTGCAAGCTGCAAGAGCTCAAGGTGGCAAAGGTTTTATAATTCTCAAGTCTATAAAATTTGAAACCAACCCCCTCAATACCCCATTACAGGCATTTGGTGTTAGAACACACATTGGGAAACAAATTACTTTAAGCTTGCTATATCTTGAACCCTCTCTAGAATTTTGCTCTTAGACCTCACTGGGAATCCAAGAAGTCTTAGACTCTCTGACCTCCAAGACCTGATCAATCAGCTCCCTTCCCCTGTTATTTTAAAGAGTGACTTTATGAGGTGGAAATGTATGTGATACATGAGGTAATCGATGAATAATTGATTGATAACAATAATCTAACACTAATGAATGATGGTTCTCCAATGAGGTATGACGTAATCCACAACTGTACATCAGCTATGAATTTGTCAATTTTCTTTTTCCATTCGATTGGATTATCTTTGGTCAGTCAAACAACAGCTACATGGCTGTAGTGATCTTTGGCCAATAATGTTAAATTATGCCCACAATCATTCTTCTCCGTGTCCACCTAAATGGAGGATAGATGAAGCAGATTGGACATGCACACACCAATAGAGAGTATGGTGACTTAGTCTCCAGTTCATGCTTATCAAAACCTTTCAAATGTTATTGATGATAATGTTAACAAGTTTATTAAATAAAGAATATGGTTTATCACATCGCTCTGTAGTTCCTTGATGTAGTAAAGAATGTGCTACTGCTCCAAAAGATACCTATGAACAAACTATGAAGCAGATAGAATATTGTACCTCAGAGCCTAAGAGACCATTTTGGAGGCAATACATTTATATATCATATATCAATACAAAAACTCCTTCAAAGGAAATATGGGACAAGATTAGAAAACTTCAAGGCAAATTTTTTTTATTGGCTTTTACCAATATTAAGGGAAAATAATATATATATATATATATATATATATATATATGTGTGTGTGTATGTGTATATATATATATATATATATATATATATATATATATATATATATATATATATATGTGTGTGTGTGTGTGTGTGTCTGACCCTATGTAGCAGAGTTACGCGAAACACATATCCTGTATCAAGTGCTGACAATTATTCCCCAGCATTTCAACTAATAAAGAGCATCAACATCCTGTTGATCCTCCTTTGTCTTCCAATACTGAAGCTTTTAACTTACGTTTTATGATGGAGGAAATGCAAAATGATCTCTAGCTTGTCTCTGGCTACCCCAGGTGATGATGGCATCCATTATGAAATTATTACACATCTCCCAATGTATACTAAGGAATTTTTATTAAAATTCCTTAATGGTCTATGGCCTTCCCATACATCTACTGATTCTTGGCATACTTCAACCATAATTCTTGGCTACAAGTCTGGTAAAGAACCAGAACTAGTTTTAGGCCTATAGCCTTAGCTAGTTGCATATGCAAACTCTTTTAGAGAATGATCAACAACAGACTTGTTAGGTGTCTAGAATAAAAAAGAAAAACTTAACAAACAGGCAGTTAAGTTTTAGGAAGAACCGAAGTACGTTAGTCCCTTTGCTGATGTTGTCAAGGGAAATTTAAAGTGCCTTTTCTAATCAAAACTGGGTGGTGTGTCTCTTTTGACTTCGAAAAGGCATATGACACCACCTGGAGGGGCACAATTTTAAAGCTTTTGTCCTCGTGGGGTATAGGAGGACATATTTTTTCTTTTATTGAAGAATTTTTTTTATCAAACCGTTCCAATAAAGTAAGAGTAGGGTCAGAACTATCTTCTTTCTACTTGTAAGAAATAGGTATCCTTCAAGGTAGTGCACTGGGCGTAACCTTATTTGCTGTAGCTATTAATAGTCTTATTAATCACCTGTCTCTTGGCATACAAGGGTCATTATTTCTTAATGATTTTGCAAGTCACTAAAGTGGATCATCTGCACTACAAGTATGCCAAAAGCTTCACATTGCTATTAATGCTGCTTCTGCATGGGCTAAGTCTCAGGTATGTGTGTTCTCTCTTCAGAAGATCAAAGCCATTTGTTTAAATCGTACTCGTAAAAGAGAATAGATTCCTACCTTTCTCTTAAATGATTGTATTTTGTCCTATGAGGATAATGTCAAGTTTCTTAGGGTAATTTTTGACAAGAAAATTAACTTTGGTCCCCCATATAAATGACCTATCCATCCGGGTTAGAAAGTCACTGAACATCTTGAAAGTTGTATCACATTATGATTGTGGTGCTGATAGAATAACTTTGCTTGGAATTTATACATCCTTGTGTCTGAGCAGGTTAGACTATGCATGTTAAATTTATGGGTCAGCTTCTAAGACTACTTTGAAAACTTGATGATGTTTACAATGTGGGGCCCTGCATCTGCACTGGTGCTTACAGAACATATCTCATTGATAGGTTTTAATGTGGATCGGGCTTGCCTCCCTTTTCCATCTACAGAGAGGAGATGAGTTAGAGATTTTAACTACGTCCCTCTCTATAAGAAACAGTCCTAACAGTATGTTAAGACTTTAGATCGAGCTTCTCACAGATCTAGATTGCCCAAGCCTTTGTAAGTACAGATGGAGAAATAATGCCAGAGAAGTAGATTTGTTACCAGTAGAGATAGCAGAGGTCGGCTATCTCATGTAGCCTCCTTGGTGTAATCTACCTGTTAAGGTATGTTTTACGGCACGAGAGAAAAATACCTTACTCAGTAAGTTAATGAAAAGTGAGTTTTTAAATCACGCTGCTCATCATCATGGGAAACATGTTTATTACGGAGGGTTCCAATTTGCTGCATAAGTCGAAAGTGCAGCTGTTGTGTGGGGATATTTTTATTAGAAGGAAACTTCCATCAAATTGTCCAGTATTTACTGCTGAGCTCTATGCCATAATTCTTGCAGTCCAACATATTTTTAGAAATGGTAATAAAAATAGTTTTTATTGAATTTTTACGGATTCCAATTGTGTTTTAATCTCAATTAAACAAATTATGACATCCCGTCATCAATGGGTTTAGTACTTCTGTGGTCTAGAAAGAATATCTGTGTTAACTTCTGTTGGGTCACTGCCTACGTTAGGGTGGATGGGAATGCACAAGTAGATAAGGCAACTAAGGAAGCTTCAGGGCTACTTTACCCATTCCCCGTAAGTATTCCTTACAATGACATTAAAAGTAAGATACATTTTCACTGAAAGAATAAGAGGCAGGCTCGATGGTCTGAACTGACCACCAAAACAACATTGAAACAAATCCACCCTTCGGTGGATAAAAGGTAATCTTGTAATTCTACAAGTAGGAAGGATAACATAATTTTAACCGGGCTATGTATTGTCCATACACATGCAACCCACAAATATTTAATGAAAAATGAGGGAGACAGGCCCCTCTTTGTAATACCTGTCAAGTGACAAGGAATATTAAACACATTTTAGTTGGTTGTCCTGTTTTTAATCTTCAGAAGGCACTTTTACTTCAGGACAAACCTTTAAGAGGTATACTGGGGGATAACTGTAATTCCCTGAACTTGAATTTTTTTTTGCAAAGTATTGGATTATATCAAGTTTTGATTAATTTTGTTAATTTATTTATTTAATACTTTTAATCCCTTCTTATTTCCAATCTAGATGTTACTGTACGAAAGTTATGTGATTGGTTTTATAGGTTGAAATGATAGGAAATGGTGTAACTGTACGGGTATGGTTGATTAATTTTTTTTGTATAGCACTGAATAGCCTTTGATGACCCAGTGCTTGGCTTGAGGCCTAAATTTTATAAACCTTTCAAAAAGATGATGGACGTGAGAAACTGTTGTAATTGGCATAATGTCTCGAGTTAGTCTGTTTCAATCCTTAATATCCCCTAGGGGAAAGACAGCATACTTCTGGAGATTCCAAAGGTTAGGAAAGATAATGAGCATTATATCTTAGGGCTCTTATCTTCAGGCTCTATCATTATTCAATACCAGAGTTATCTTACAATAGTAAAATATGTTTACAAATAATATTTTAGAAAGACCTAAATGTAGATAGAGGTAATCACACAATATAAATATATACAGGGAAGTATTCTCAACTTTGTATAAAAAATGAAAATAAGAATGCCAAAACTGAAGATATGTCCCATGTCTACAGACATAAATGACAGATTAGAGATTGTATTATATAAATGGAGTAGTATATTACACAACAAGGATATCCTCAGACTTGTACCTATTGCTTGAATGACAGCCCCAGTTATACTGGCCATCTGCACTCAAAAACCGAGACCCCCCCCCCCCCAGATGCTGAAGCCTTGTCGAGGATGGGGTTCTTAGGGATTAGCAGCTAGGCTCTAATGAACAACTAAATCAGTTAGCACTTTCCCTTTTCCTTTTGGTTATTTCTTTTATTCTCCCATCTCTTCTTTTTTGGTTTGAAATTGTTGACGACTTTGGCTTGTTTGATAATACTTTGGCTGCTTCTTTGGATTTGGCACAGTATGGGATGGACGCCATTCCATCTCAACCTGTACCAATTTAGACGCCATCACTCCCTGGCAGACCCCATTGGGTGCAGACCAAGTCTGTTAAGAGTCGGGCTCCAGTGATCCAGTTTTAAGTCGCCCATATTTGTGGGTAATGGGTGACGCCAGGCATTGGAGTCGCTGGTTGGAGGGGCTAACCACCTCCACTGACCAGTGTACGCCCACCTTAAGAAAGGCAGCCCCTCTCTAAAAGAGGACTGGTCCCCGCTGAAGCCTCTTCTCGTGTTGGGCCACTTGGGATAGGAGGACTGATATCCTCCGATAATAGGTGGATAACCTGGCTTGCTCTTTCAAAAAAAACCATCCAACCCCTCTCTTGACGACTTGGAAAATACAAACATGGACCTCGGTACAGGCAGCTCCAACTCGGGTTCTAATATCATAACATTAGAACCCTACTCATGTCATATGAAGAATGATAAGAAAACACTAGAGAAGAGAGAGAGAGAGAGAGAGAGAGAGAGAGAGAGAGAGAGAGAGAGAGAGAGAGAGAGAGAGAGAGTGAGAAATTATAACAGTACAGAAAAATATTGAAAAGTAGAAGTATTATCTGGTCACTATGAAGTAGTGAATTATGAGACATTTTTTATTTTGAAATTTGGAAATGCAAGACATGAACGTGTCAATGTTTTTAAAACCAACAGGGAAATAATTGCTATATGTGGAGGGCAACCAAAAATTCTTCCCCAGGGAAATGGAAGTCTCTTGATAGAGACACTATCCCCAATACAAGCTGAAAAATTAAAAACACTTTCAAAATTGGATGGTCATAGTGTAAAAATTAATTCACACCCCACTTTCAACCAGAGTAGGGGTGTGATGTATGCTCCAGAACTGCTGGACATAGAGGAAAAAAGAAATTTAGGATGAACTGAAAAGTCAAGAAGTAGTAAGAGTAGTTGGAATGAGAAAGAGAGTTGGAGAACAACGTATTCCTCTTGCTACTTTGATTGTAACATTTGATCAAAGCAGATTACCAAATGTTATTAAAGCTGGTTTGATATCTTTGAAGGTGAAACCATATATCCGTTCACCATTATGATGTTATTATTGTCAAATGTATGGCCATTTAAGTCAGAAATGCAAGGAGAAACTAAATAATAAGCCAGCTGTTTGTGCCAACTGTGGAAAAAATACGCATGGTGCATGCATAAAAAATCCAAATTGCATACATTGTGGGGAAGCACACCCAGCTACATCTAAAAGCCGCATTAAGTTTATTTTTGAAAAAGAAATTCAGGCCATTAGGACCATGGGAAGGGTTACTTTTAAAGAGGCTCATAAAAGAGCTCTTGAAAAGCAGATAAAACCAGGGCAACCTTTTTCAATGGTTCTGAAGAAAAACTTACCAAAGCACACAGACGAAAACTTTATCCCTAATTCTAACATAAAGAAACAAATGAAAGTAGTTAAAGAGGTGAGAAGTCCCATTGAAAATTTATATCCAGAAATTGTAGAAAAATCAAAACAGATACTTAAAGATCTAAAAGATTTTCAAAAGGCATCTACTCCTATTCAAAACAATAGTACAAACCTCTCTCAGGCCGTGTCTTTGCCTGATCTAATGGAGGTTCCACTCGAAACCAATTTACCTGGTGAACCTGTAGTGGGGAAGGTTAAAAAACCTGACAACTCACCACCTTTTAATCGAAAAAGAGAGAGACCTCCATCTCTCTCGCCTCCTACCATAAGAAACATTAAGGTCACGACTTCAAATAAATATGATGTCTTGTGTGCTGATGTTTCTGATCAACTGGCAGGTAAATTGAACAAATCAGAAATTCAAGTTGAAGTCCACTGTCCTCTTCAACAATTAGATCAGAAGGACACAAAGAAAAAGACTAACACAAAACCCAATATATCAAGATCCTCTCTAGAGATGCCACCGGGAAATATTGTTAGATCAAATATTGCCAATGGGAAGACTTCATCCAAGGTGTCTTCCAAAAAGTAAACCGTAGTTTTTTCCTCTATTCTGCAATGGAATTGCCAGGGTTTAAGGGCAAAATATGAAGAACTCAAGCTTCTCATACACGAGCACTCCCCTATAACTCTATGTCTACAGGAAAGCAAGCTCAATGCTAATACTCCTTGTCCTCGAGATGTTAGCTATAGGATACCATATGATCAACGAGCAGGGAGCCATGGGGGAAGTTTTATATACGTTCGTCGAAATGTTCCCCAAATATCTTTGTCTATCTGTACCCTTCTGCAGGAAGTGGTTGTACAGATTGATATAGGGAGAAAATACACAATCTGTTCTCTTTACTTGCCTCCAAATGATAACATCTCATATGATAATATAGTAGAAGTGATTAAACAACTCCCACAAACATTTCTCTTACTAGAACATAATAGTAGACATCCTTTATGGAGTGATGTTTTAGCAAACGCAAGGGGTAATACTGTATCATCAATCTTGGAGAATGAAGATTTAGGACTCCTTAATACAGGAAAGCGCGCACACTCTCATGTTCAGACAGGTACCTTGTCCTGCCTTGACCTATCAGTTTCAAGCTCTAACTGTCTTCTCGATTTTAATTGGAGAACATTAGATTATTGGCATACTACTGATCATGCACCAATCATTATAAACACCAACAATGGTCCCCCTTTACAGAGATCACCACATTGGAACTTGATAAGGCGGAATGGGATAGATTTCGGAAACTAAGTGAAATTGAAGGAAATGCAGAAAAGTTTGAAAGTGTTGATGATGCCATAGACTTACTTAATGGAACTCTTCACACAGCAGGAGCCAATTCCATTCCCAAAACAACAGGGATATTCAAACGACGACCAGTCCGCTGGTGGTCATCAGAACTAACTGCCCTGCACAGAGCCACAAGAAAGTCTTTTAACTCGATTGCGCAGGCGCCGTACTAAGGAGAATTTAGTCGTATACAAGAAGTGTAGACCACAGTTCCGTTGTATCATGAAAGAATGTAGGCGCCAGTCTTGGGTGTCATTTGTTTCCTCCATCAACAGTAGATCACACACATCATCTGTATAGAGGAAAGTGAATAAAATAGCAGGAAAATTTATCCCAAACCCACCACCAGTGTGAAGGGTAAATGGTCAGTATTTGACTGGAGCAACCGATGTTAGCAATGTCCTGGCTGACCATTTTTCAAATGTATCACGCAAGTGTGAAGCAGCTCCTGGTCACCAGTATAGGAGCATTGAAGAAAAGAAAGTTTTAAATTTCGTAACAAGAAAGGAAGAGTCATACAATTCTCCGTTTACTGAAAGAGAATTTGATTCTGCACTTGCTACGTTTAATGACGCAGCCCCTGGACCCGATGGAATTCCATATGCAATGATTAAACGTGCCTTTTAATACAAAGTTATTTATTTTAAGCATTATTAATAGAATATGGCATAATCATAGCTATCCAAGTGTTTTGTTAACTATCCCTTATTTTAGCCTTTTTAAAACCCGGTAAGGACAAGTTTTTAGCAGCAAATTATAGGCCAATTGTATTGACATCTTGTTTATGTAAAATCATGGAGAAGATGGTCAACGTAAGACTGATGTGGTACCTTGAAAAGAAGGGTATTTTATTACCCATTCAATGTGGATTCAGAAAAATGCACTCAACGACTGATGTGTTGAGACAACTTGAGTCCTCCATTTGTGAAGCCTTTGCTTCCAAACAGCCTTTTGTGACAGCCTTTTTTGACCTTGAAAAGGCATATGATACCACATGGAGATATGGTATACTTAAAAGAATTCACGAGTTTGAATTAAGAGAAGAGCTACCACTATTTATTCAATCATTTCTTTCACATAGAGTTTTTCGAGTGAGAGTTGGCGGAACTCTATTAGAGAGTAAATGCCAGGAAGAAGGGGTTCCTCAGGGTAGTGTGCTGGGTGTAACCCTCTTTGCACTAGCAATTAATGGGATATCCTCATTCATTCCCCGGGATGTTCTCCCAACATTATTTGTGGATGATCTCTCCATATCATTTGTTGGAGCTAGAATGGCAATGGTTGAGAGAAAAATACAACTCTCAATTGACAAAATTATCCAGTGGGCCGATATGAATGGATTTAAGTTCTCGACAAGGAAAACTACTATAGTCGATTTTTGTCGTATCCGGGGAGTACATCCAGACCCGGATATATACATCAAAGGTCAACGGATCCCATGTGCAAGTGAAGCTAAATTTTTAGGTTTGGTATTTGATTGTAGGCTTACATGGGAAAAAACATTGAAAGCAAAATGTTTTGAGGCTCCGAATCTTTTAAAAGTATTGTCCCATACATCATGGGGGCAGACTGCAATACTATTTTAAAATTATACGAAGCCTTGATTTTATCCAAAATTAGTTATGGATGTGAAATGTACTCCTCAGCCACCCCAAACTAGTTAGAAATATTAGATTCTATACATCATGCTGGTATTAGATTGTCCACAGGAGCGTTTAGAACCTCACCTATCACAAGTCTCCTTGTTGATGGTGGGGAGTTGCCTCTAGACCTTTACCGAATGTCCTCTATTATTCGGTATTGGTTTAGATTGCAAAGACTCCCTAATTCTTTAGCCTTTCAGAATGCAAGCCTTGTAAAGCACTCAACATACTTTGAATTGCATCCAAAATCTCCTCAACCTTATGGTTTCGGGTGAAACAAATATTAAACAATCTGGATATAATCAGAATTAAGGTGCTTCCATTCAAGTTATCATGAACGCCTCCATAGAAATTACCTGACGTATCTTTTTGTAAGTTCTTTATTGGAGTTAAGAAGAATATGACTGACTTAGAATCCAGGTCTCTTTTTATGGAACATGTTGCAGAACATAGGGGATCGACTTTTATATATACTGATGGCTCCAAATCTGATGCTGGCGTTGGATTTGGAGTACATAGTAATGATTTCAATTGTAGAGGTGCACTTCCTCTTACAGCTTCCATATTTACTGCCGAACTGTATGGCATACTAACCGCTATTTAGAAAATTGTTTTGGAAAGGAGGGTAATTCTACAATTTTTAGTGATGCAAAGAGTGTTCTTTAAGCTCTTTAATTCCAGTAACCCTCTTGTTTTAAAGATTTCAGAATGGCTTTTTATTATTGGACGGAGAGGTATAGCAGTTCGATTTTGTTGGGTTCCAGCACATGTAGATGTGTCTGGGAATGGGAATGAGAAGGCAGATTTACTGGCGAAGAATGCGGCATCCGAGTCGCTACCAAGGAGGTATCCCATTCCCTTTAATGACTTCCTACCTTACATCAAGAAATTGGTTTGTAATAAATGGCAACAGCACTGGGATAGTCTAGACGTCAATAAAATGAGGGAAGTAACAAATTTCATATGACCTTGGAGGTATAATATGATACCCCAAAAATGGGAGAAGACTCTTTGTCATCTCCGTATTGGTCACACACGGTTGACACACGAGTGTCTGTTGAAGGGCCAACATCAACCGTATTGCGATGACTGTTTAGTACCTTTAACAGTGAGGCATTTGTTGACCGAATGCGCTAATTATAATAACTTAGAAATAGATATCTTTTTGAGGCTCGAGGTGATTATGGCAGGTTCATCCTTGCCAAGATTCTTGGTCATGATGTGTCCTACTATGCGAGCAACATTTTTAGATTTATTTCAGAAGCAGGTCTTCTGAGAACTCTAACTATTATAATGACATCTTAACTTTTATGGTATTAATTTAATTTTCTTTTATTTATCATATATAATAAATGCTATAGGTGTCAATGACCTTAGATGTCAGGATGCCAGAAAACTTTCAGTCAATCAATCAGAAAGCTAGAGAAGCATTCTGCCCCTCCTAATATGCTGACACTACTAAATTGATGGAAATCTACTCCAAGGAAAGGTTCATGTTTACCACGCATTGCTCTCACGTTTTGAACTATTTTCTCACACGCTTACAATGACATAGTTCATATGTTATCAACCCCAATGTATGAAACTGACAGTTCACATAGTAAATCTTTGTCTCTGTCCAGGGGCCTAGGATATTTATTTCATCTCTGATTCATCTGCAAGTCATTGGAAGCGAATATTCAGAGAAGACAAAATTTGATTTATTCATCTCTGACACAATGAAGATGATTCCTCTAGGAATTTCCTTGTCAGTAGTGATGTGAATTAGTGAAGGTCCAGGAAAAAAACTACGCCATCCTCTGATCTTTGGTAGTAAAATCATGAATATATTGTGGAGTACCAATATTTGCTGCATCTTGGAAATTATATAATTTTGCATATTGTTATATTAAAGAATATGTAAAGGGACATATATGATGCGTATGTTGGTTTGTGAATTATCGTTAAGGTGCCAACCCCTCACCAAAAGTGGGGCACTCGAGCCTTAGGAAGATTATTGTGACATTTGACTTGAATCTTATTAGCTCAAAAACTATCAAAGATCTAACATTACAACATTTTTATTGTATAGGTGGCAGGCTGAAAATATATAAATGTAGAGTGCGTCCCATGATGTTCTAAGGTTTTAGCTACTTTTTAAAGAATTAAGATTTCAAAAAGAAGGTGAGGGTAATGAGATACTGGTGAATTACTCATCATATTGCAACTCAGTGTCTTGAGCCATTTACTCTTATCAGGTTTATGCTGTAAACAAAACCTAAACAACTCTTTTCCTTACTTCATTGCACTTCAATAAGTGGGAAATTAACTATCTGTAAAGGAAGTCAGCAGATGATATCTGTGTAATATGTCGGGGGGTGTAGCTCAGTGGTAGAGCATTCGACTGCAGATCGAGAGGTCCCTGGTTCAATCCCGGGCGCCCCCTAAAGAATCAGAACATGTTTTAGAAAGTTCCCATGATTAATAAAGTTAGTGAGTATTGTGTTTTAAAGGCTACTATATTGAGGCACTATTGTTATCTATTAGTGTAGTAAGTTGACAATAGCGAAACTTATTTGCAATTAAGATTCCAAAGGTACCTAATTATTGGTATTGATATATACATAGAGGTAATTTTAAGAGCCAATGTAAAAGTATTTAAAAGATTTCGATAAAAATTCCAATAATTCATGGGGTAAACTAGGCAGTATTCAAGCTTTGGTAGTAATTATCATGAAGGTGTATATTTTGGCAAGCATCTCCTTCATTGAATGCGCATCATAATGATAAGATGCAGATACATATATAGTACATGTTTGTGTTTCTTCATGACTAAACTACTTTTGAAAGCATTCAGATTTCAAAGGGAAGATGATGGAAATGAAAAACTGTTGTATTTGGCATATTACAAGTGTTTAAAGATCTCTACCTAGTTCTTCTTAGTAGGTTTCTGCTTAATCCTTCCCAGATTTTATTAATGTATAGTAAACGGGAAACTGAACATCTGTAAAGCAAGATGGCATTTTTTTCTGTGCAATATGTTCAGGTGTGTAGCTGAGTGGTAGATTATTCGATTACAGATTGAGAGGTCCCTGTTTCGATCCTTGGCACCCTCTAAAGGAATGACAGCATAGTTTTGGAAATTCCAAAGATTAGTTAGCTGACAATAGCAAACTCTGTTTGCAAGGGAGATTTTAGAAAGGCACAAACACAGGTAGTTGTTGTAATCATGCTGTGGAAATGTATACAGGGAAATATTGTCAACTTTCTATACCCATCTACTAAAGCAATTCCCCAAATTTTGGGGGTAGCCAACATGATAAAAGAACAAAAGGAGACTTTTCTTCTTTTTACTCCTCCCAGCCTGACGAGGCATTCAGCCAAGTTTGTTTGGTACTGGTAGGTTACCACAGCCATCCCTCCCCTGAAGTCAAATGTAGCATGCAAGTGTGAAGCAACTCCTGGTCATCAGTTTAGGAGCATTGAAGAAAAGAAAATTTTAAATTTTGCATCAGGAAGGGAAGTCATACAATTCTCCTTTTACAGAAAGAGAATTTGATTCCTCACTTACTACGTGTAATGACAGTCCCTGGACCTAATGGAATTCCATATGCAGTTTAAATATGTACTCTTTAATACAAAGTTGTTTATTTTAATCATTATTAATAGAATATGACATGATCATAGTTATCCAAGTGTCTGGGCACTAGCCATTATTTTAACCTTTTTAAAACCCGGTAAGGATAAGTTTTTTGCAGCAAACTATCGACCAATTGCATTGACATCTTGCTTATGTTAGATCATGGAGAAGATGGTCAGTGAAAGACTGATGTACCTGGAAAAGAAGGGTATTTTATCAACTATCCAGTCTGGATTTAGAAAAATTCATTCAATGACTGATGTGTTGGTAAGACTCTAGTCCTCTATTTGTGAAGCCTTTGCTTCCAAACAGCACTATAATACTGCATGGAGATATGGTATACTTAAAACCAATCACAATTTGCGATTACAATGAGAGCTAGCATTGTTCATTCACGCATTTATTTTACTGAGATAATTTCAAGTGAGAGTGGGGTAACCTCTATCAGAGAGGAAATGTCAGGAAGGAGGAGTTCCCCAGGGTAGTGTGCTAAGTGTAACACTATTTGTACTAGCCATTAATGGGATATCCTCTGTCATTCCCAAAGATATTCTCTCAACACTATTTGTAGATGATCTCCATATCATTTGCTGGAGCTAGAATGGCAATGGTTGAGAGAAAACTACAACTCTCAGTTGACAAAATTATTCAGTGGGCTGATATGAATGGGTTTAAGTTTTCGACAAGCAAATCTGTTGTTTTCCATTTCTGTCGTATCCGGGGAGTACATCCAGACCCGGATATAAACATCAAAGGTCAACTGATCCCATGTGTAAGTGAAGCTAAATTTTTAGGATTGGTATTTGATTGTAGTCTTACATGGGTTCCTAACTTAAAAGCCTTAAAATTAAATTTCTTGAGGCTCTGAGTCTTTTAAAAGTATTGACCCATACATCTTGGGGTACAGACCGCAAAACTTTTAAAATTATGCAAGGCCTTAATTTTTTCAAAAATTATTTATGGCTGTGAAATAAACTCCTCAGTCACCCCAAGCCGATTAAATATATTATATTCTGTATATTATGCTAGTATTAGATTGGCCACAGTAGCGTATAAAACTTCACCTGTCCTAAGTCTCCTTGATGATGATGGAGAATTACTTTTACACCTTTACCGAAAGTCTTATATTGTTCGGTATTGGTTTAGGTTGCAGACTTCCCAATTCTTTAGCCTGTCAGACTGCAAACTTTGTAAGGCATTGTAGATATTTTAAGTTACACCCAAAATCTCAACCTCATGGCTTTCGGGTGATATAGCAAAAACCAGAGTTCTTCCATTTAGGATATCACCAACCCCTCCATGGAAATTATTTGAGATATCTTTTTGGAAATACTTTATTGGTATAAAAAAGAACATGACTGCATTAGAAGCTAGGTCTCGTTATGGAACATGTCGAAAAACGTAGGGAATCGACTTTTAAATATATATATATATACTGATGGCTCCAAATCTGATGCTGGCATTGGATTTGGAGTATATGGTAGTTCTTTTAATTGTAGAGGTGCACTTCCTCTAATATATTCCATATTTACTGCCAAACTTTATGGCATACTAACCGCTGTTGAGGAAATAGCATTAAAAGAGGAGGGCAATTTTACTGTTTTTAATGAGGTGAGAAGTGTTCTACAAGCTTTAGAAGTTTTTAATTCCAGTAACCCTTTAGTTTTAAAGATTTTAGAATGGCTTTTAATTATTGGACTGAAAGTTATAACAGTTCGATTTTGCTTGATTCCGGCACACGTAAGTGTGTCTGGAAATGAGGAGGCAGATTTACTGGCAAAGAATGCTGCAGCTGAGTTGCTACCATGAAGGTATTCCATTCTCTGAATTGATTTTTTACCGACAATTAAGTGGGAGACTACTTTTTGTTGTCTCCGTATTGGTCATACTCGGATGACATACAATTTTCTACTGCCTTGGCAACACCAACCATATTGCGACAACTCATTGATATCCTCGACTGCGAGGCATTTGTTGACTGAATGTCCCACTTATAGCACAGAAATAAATAGATATCTGCTTGAGGTGAGGATGGCAAGTTTACCCTTGCCAAGATTTTTGGACGTGTCATACATTGCCAGGGGGCTTTTTTAGACTTATTTCTGAAGCAGGTCTTCTGAAATTTATTTAACTTTTATAATAACATATTTACATTGATGGTGTTTTAATTGAATATTTTTTTATTTTTAATTTATAATAAACAATATTGGCGTCTATGACCTTCATTGTCAGGGTGCCAGAAAACTTCAAATCAGTCAATCAATTAATCATTGTATGTGGAGTACCATTATTTGCTGCTTCTTGGAAAATATGTATTGTTTCGCATTTTCTCGAGTAAAAAAACTTGAAGCCATTTATAAAGTATATCTGTTCGAGTATGATGCACACATGTTTATGAATTACTGTTGATGCCAACCCCTCACCAAGCGTTAGGCACTTTAGACCCAAACATTTTTTTGGAACTTTACTTAAACTCAGCTAAAAGTCTATCCAAGATATAACTTTACAACTCTTTCATTGTAGGGCTGATATTTTTCTTCCATTGATATATAATTTTATATATTTTGTAAAAGTTGGTAACCCCACAGATGCTGAAGCCTTGATGAGGATGGAGGCTTAGGGATTAGCAGCTAGGCTCTAATGAACAGTGGGAACTACCTTCCCACTGGACCTCGGTGCCTAACTGTTAATCCAACTAAATCAGTCAGCACTTTCTCTTTTCCTTAGGGTTATTTCCTTTTTCCTCCCATCTCTTCATTTTGGGCTTGAACTTGTTGATGACCTTGGCTTGTTTGATTATTGTTTGGCTGCTGCTTTGGATTTGGCACAGTGTGGGATGGACGGCATTCCATCTCAACCTGTACCAATTTAAACACTATCACCCTCTGGCAGACCCCATTGGGTGCAGACCAAGTCTGTTAAGAGTTGAACTCTAGTGATCCGATTTTAAGTCGCCCATATTTGCAGGTAATGGGTGACGCTAGGCATTGGAGTTGCCGTTGGGAGGGGCTAACCACTCCCACTGACCAGTGTACGCCCACCTTAAGAGAGGCAGCCCCTCTAATAGAGGACTGGTCCCCACTGAAGCCTCTTCTCGTGTTGGGCCGCCCCCCAGAT
The DNA here is from genome assembly GCF_036898095.1 of Palaemon carinicauda. Lineage (NCBI taxonomy): Eukaryota > Metazoa > Arthropoda > Malacostraca > Decapoda > Palaemonidae > Palaemon > Palaemon carinicauda. Next base: position 258,440,871 of record NC_090725.1, on the reverse strand, counting down.
GCTGAAGCCTTGATGAGGATGGGGTATGGGGGCCTTAGGTATTAGCAGCTGGGCTCTTAATGAACAGTGGGAACTACTTTCCCATTGGACCTTGGTGCCCAGCTGTCGATCCAAGTAAATCAGTCGGCATTTTCTCTTTTACTTCTGGTTATTTCTTATTTTCTTCCATCTCTTCCTTTTGGGTTCGATATTGTTGACGACTTTGGCATGTTCGATTATACTTTGGCTGCTGCTTTGGATTTGGCACAGTGTGGGATAGACGGCATTCCATCTCAACCTGTGCCAATTTAGACGCCATCGCCCTCAGGCAGACTCCATTGGGTGCAAACCAAGTCTGTTAAGAGTCGGGCTCCAGTGACCCAGTTTTAAGTCACCCATATTTTATTATTATTATTATTATTACTTACTAAGCTACAACCCTAGTTGGAAAAGCAGTATGCTATAAGCCCAGGGGCTCCAACAGGGAAAATAGCTCAGTGCGGAAAGGAAAAAAGGAAAATAAAATATTCTAAGAAGAGTAACAACAATAAATATCTCCTATATAAACTATAAAAACTTTAACAAAACAAGAGGAAGAGATAGGAGAGTGTGCTCGAGTGTACCCTCAAGCAAGAGAACTCTAACCCAAGACAGTGAAAGGCCATGGTACAGAGGCTATGGCACTACCCAAGACTAGAGAACAGTGGTTTGATTTTGGAGTGTCCTTCTCCTAGAAGAGCTGCTTACCATAGCTAAAGAGTCTCTTCTACCCTTACCAAGAGGAAAGTGGCACTGAACAAGTACAGTGCAGTAACCCCTTGGGTGATGAAGAATTGTTTGGTAGTCTGTGTTGTCAGGTGTATGAGGATAGAGGAGAATATGTAAAGAATATGCCAGACTATTCAGTGTGTATGTAGGCAAAGGGAAAATGAACCGTAACCAGAGAGGAGGATCCAATGTAGTACTGTCTGGCCAGTCAAAAGACCCCATAACTCTCTAGCGGTAGTATCTCAACGGGTGGCTGGTAATGGGTGACGCCAGGCATTGGAGTCGACGGTGGGAGGGGCTAACTACCCCCACTGACCAGTGTACGCCCACCTAAAGAGAGGCAGCCCCTTTCTAATAGAGGACTGGTCCCCGCTGAAGCCTCTTCTCGAGTCGGGCCACATGGGATAGAAGGACTGACATCCTCCCATAAGAGGTGGATAACCCGGCTTGCTCATACCAAAAAAAACCCACCCCTCTCTTGACAACCTGGAAAATACAAACATGGACCTCGGTACAGACACCTCCTACTCGGGTTCTAATATTGTTACATTAGAACCTTATTCACGTCATCTGAATAATAAAACACTAGAGAAGAAGTGATAGAGTAAAAAATGATGACAGTACAGAAATATATATAAAAGTAGAAGTATTATCTGGTCACTATGAAGTAGTGAATTATGAAAAAATTTTTATCGTAGAATTTGAAAACGCAAGAAATAAGCATGTAAATGTTTTTAAAAGTAATAGGGAAATAGTTACTTTATGTGGAGGGCAGCCAAAAATTCTACCCCAGGGAAATGGAAGTCTCTTAATAAAGACACTATCCCAATTACAAGGTGAAAGGTTAAAAACACTTACAACATTGAATGGTCATAGTGTACAATGCGTTTCGCACCCTACTTTCAACCAGATTAGAGGCATGATATACTGTCCAGAATTGCTGGATATAGAGGAAAAAGAAATTGAGGATTAACTGAAAAATCAAGTAGTAGTTAAAGTAGTCAGAATGAGAGAGTTGGAGAGCAGCGTATTCCTCTTGCTTCTTTAATTATAACATTTGATCAATGCAGGTTACCAAATGTTACAAAAGCTGGTTGGCTATCTTTGAAAGTAAAACCATACATCCCTTCACCATTGATATGTTATCATTGCCAAATGTATGGCCATTTAAGCCAGAAATGTAAGGAAAAACTAAACAATAAGCCAGCTGTTTGTGCCAACTGTGGAAAAAGTAGTCATGGAGTATGCATAGAAAACCCTAATTGCATACATTGTGGGGAAGCACACCCAGCTACATCTAAAAGCTGTGTTAAGTTTACTTTTGAAAAAGAAATTCAGGCCATTAGGACCATGGAAAGGGTTACTTTTAAAGAGGCTCGTAAAATAGCTCTTGAAAAGCAGATAACACCATAGCAACCTTTTTCAATGGTTCTGATGAAAAACTTGCCAAACCACACAGACGAAAATTATATCTCTACTTCTAAGATAAAGAAACAAATGAAAGTAGTTAATGAGGTTGAAAGTCCCATCGGAAATCTATATCCAGATATTGTAGAAAAATCAAAACAGATACTTAAAGATTGAAAATTATTCAAAAGCCAACTACTCCGATTCTAAACAATAGTACAAACCATTCACGGGCCGTGTCCTTGCCTGATCTGATGGAGGTTCCACTTGAAACCAATTTACCTGGTGAACCTGTAGTGTGGAAGGTGCAAAAATATGACAGATCACAACCTTTTAATCGAAAAAGAGAGAGACCTCTATCTCTCTCGCCTCTTACCATAAAAAATATTAAAGTCAATACTTCAAATAAATATGATATCTTGTCTGCTGATGTTTTTGATGAACTAGAAGGTAAATTGAACCAATCAGAAATTCAAGTATAGGTCCACAATCCTCCTCAACAATTAGATCAAAAGGACACAAAGAAAAAGAGGAACACAAAACCCAATATATCAAGATCCTCTCTAGAGATACCTCCGGGAAATATTGTTAGATGAAATATTGCCAATGGGAAGACTTCATCTAAGGTGTCTTCCAAAAAATAAACCATAGTTTTTTCCTCCATTCTGCAATGGAAATGCCAGGGTTTAAGCGTGAAATATGAAAAACTTAAGCTCTTATACGTGAGCACTCCCCTATAACAGTATGTCTACAAGAACTCGAGAATATGTTAGCTATAGGACACCATATGAACAACAAGCAGGGAGCCAAGGGGGAAGTCTTATATACGTTCGTCGAGATGTTCCCCAAATATCTTTGTCTATCTGTACCCCTCTGCAGGCAGTGGTTGTACAGATTGATAGAGGGAGAAAATACACAATCTGTTCTCTTTACTTGCCTCCAAATGATAACATCTCATATGATAATATAGTAGAGGTAATAAAACAACTCCCACAACCTTTTCTATTACTAGGAGATCTTAATAAATAGACATCCTTTATGGGGTGATGTTTTGGCAAATGCAAACGGTAATATTATATCATCAATTTTGGAGAAGGAAGATGTCGGACTCCTTAATACAGGAGAGACCACACATTTTCATGTACAGACAGGTACCTTGTCCTGCATTGACCTATCAGTTGCAAGCTCTTAACTGTCTTTTCGATTTTAATTGGAGAACATTAGATGATTGGCATACTAGTGATCATGCACCAATCATTATAAACACCAACAATGGTCCACCTTTACAGAGATTGCCTCAATGGAATCTTGATAAGACGGACTGGGATAGATTTCGGAAACTAAGTAAAATTGAAGGAACTGCAGAACAGTTTGAAAGTGTTGATGATGCCATAGACTTACTTAATGGAACTCTTTACACAGCAGGAGTCAATTCAATTCCCAAAACAACTGAGATATTCAGACGACGACCAGTCCACTGGTGGTCATCTGAACTAACTGCCCTGCACAGAGCCACAAGAAAGTCTTTAACTCGATTGCGCATGCGCCGTACTGAAGAGAACTTAGTCATATACAAGAAATGTAGAACGCAGTTCTGTCGTGCCATGAAAGAAGCTAGGCGCCAGTCTTGGATGTCATTTGTTTCCTCCATTAACAGTATAACACCAACTTCATCTGTGTGGAGGACAGTCAAAAAGATAGCAGGCAAATTTACCCCAAACCCACCACCAGTGTTAAAGGTAAATGGCCAGTATTTGACTAGAGCAACCGAAGTTATCAATGCCCTGGCAGACCAAATGTATCGTGCAAGTGTGAAGCAGCTCCTAGTCACCCGTCTAGGAGCATTGAAGAAAAGAAAATTTAAATTTCACAACAAGAAAGCAAGAGTCATAAAATTCTCCTTTTACTGAAATAGAATTTGAGTGTGCTCTTGCTGCGTCTAACGATGCAGCCCCTGGACCCGATGAAATTCCATATGCAATGATTAAACACGTACCTTTTAATACAAAGTTATTTATTTTAAGCATTTTTAATAGAATATGGCATGATCATAATTATGTAAGTGTTTGGGAACTATCCATTATTTTAGCCTATTTTAAACCCGGTAAGGACAAGTTTTTAGCAGCAAATTATAGGCCAATTACATTGACATCTTGTTTGTGCAGAATCATGGAGAAGATGGTCAATGTAAGACTGATGTGGTACCTTGAAAAGAAAGGTATTTTATCACCCATTCAATGTGGATTCAGAGAAATGCACCCAATGACTGATGTGTTGATACGACTTGAGTCCTCCATTTGTGAAGCCTTTGCTTCCAAACAGCACCATGTGACAGTCTTTTTTTTATCTTGAAAAGGCATATGATACCACATGGAGATATGGTATACTTAAAAGAATCTATGAGTTTGGATTAAGAGGAGAGCTACCACAATTTATTCAGTCATTTCTTTCACGTAGAGTTTTCCAAGTGAGAGTTAGGGAAACTCTATCAGAAAGTAAATGCCAAGAAGGAGGCATTCCTCAGGGTAGTGTGCTGAGTGTAACCTTTTTTGCACTAGCAATTAATTGGATATCTTCAGTCATTCCCTGGGATGTTCTCGCAACATTATTTGTGGATGATCTCTTTCTATCATTTGTTGGAGCTAGAATGGCAATGGTTGAGAGAAAAATACAACTCTCTATCGATAAAATTATTCAGTGGGCCGATATGAATGGATTTAAGTTCTCGAGAAGTAAAACTACAATTGTCCATTTCTGTTGTATCCGGGGAGTACATCCAGACCTGGATATATACATCAAAGGTCAGCGGATCCCATGTGCAAGTGAAGCTAATTTTTTAGGGTTGATATTTGATTGCAGGCTTACATGGGTTTCTCACTTAAAATCATTAAAAGCTAAATGTCCTGAGGCTCTGAATCTCTTAAAAGTATTGTCCCATACATCATGGGGGCAGACTGCAATACTATTTTAAAATTTTACAAGGCCTTTATTTTTTCCAAAATTAGTTATGGATGTGAAATATACTCCTCAGCCACCCCAAGCCATTTAAAAATATTAGATTTTATACATCATGCTGGTATTAGATTCTTCACGGAAGCATTTAGAACCTCACCTATCACAAGTCTCCTTGTTGATGCTGGGTAGTTGCCTCTGGACGTTTACCGAATGTCCTCTATTATATTGTATCGGTTTAGATTGTAAAGGCTCCCTAATTCTTTAGCCTTTCAGACTGCAAGCCATGTAAGGCAGGCACTCAACCTACTTTGAATTGCACCCAAAATCTCCTCAACCTTTTGGGTTTCGGGTGAAACAATTATTAAACAATCTACATATAATTAGAATTAAGGTGCTTCCATTCAAGGTATCATCAACGCCTCCATGGAAATTACCTTACGTATCTTTTTGTAAATACTTTATTGGAGTTAAGAAGAATATGACTGACTTAGAATCCAGGTCTCTTTTCATGGAACATGTTGCAAAACATAGTGGATCGACTTTTATACATACTGATGGCTCCAAATCTGATGCTGGCTTTGGATTTGGAGTACATAGTAATGATTTTAATTGTAGAGGTGCACTTCCTCTAACAGCTTCCATATTTACTGCCGAACTGTATGGCATACTAACCGCTATTGAGAAAATAGCTTTGGAAAAGGAGTGTTTTTCAAGCTTTAGAAGTTTTTAATTTTAGTAGCCCTGTAGTTTTAAAGATTTTTGAATGGCTTTTTATTATTGGACGGAGAGGTATAACAGTTCAATTTTGTTGGGTTCCAGCACATGTAGATGTGTCTGGGAATGGGAATGAGAAGGCAGATTTACTGGCGAAGAATGCGGCAGCCGAGTTGCTACTAAGAAGGTATCTCATTCCCTATAATGATTTCCTACCTTACATCAAGAAATTGGCTTGTAATAAATGGCAACAGCACTGGGATAGTCTCGATGGCAATAAAATGAGGGAAGTAATGAATATCATATGACCTTGGAGGTATAACAGGATACCCTTAAAATGGCAGACGACTATTTGTCGTCTCCATAAAGGTCACACACGGTTGACACACGAGTTTCTGCTGAAGGGCCAACACCAACCGTATTGCAAGGACTGTTTAGTACCTTTAACAGTGAGGCATTTGTTGACCTAATCTCTAATTATAATAACTCAAGAAATAGACATCTGTTTGAGGCTCGAGGTGAAGGTGGCAGGTTCATCCTTGCCAAGATTCTTGGACATGATGTGTCCTATGCGAGCGGCATTTTTAGATTTATTTCAGAAGCAGGTCTTCTTAAAACTATTTAACTGTTATAATGACTCTTTACTTTTATGGTTTTAATTGAATTCTCTTTCATTTTTCATTTATAATAAATGCTATCGGCATCAATGACCTAAGATGTCAGGATGCCAGAAAACCTTCAATCAATCAATCGTATATGGCCACATGGGATAGGAGGACTGACATCCTCCGATAAGAGACCCCTCTGTTGACGACCTGTAAAATGCAAACATGGACCTCGGTACAGACAGCTCCAAGTGGGGTTCTAATATCCTAACATTGGAACCTTACTCACGTCATATGAAGAATGATAAGAAAACAGTAGAGAAGAAGAGAGAGAGTGAGAAATGATGACAGTACAGAAAAATATTGAAAAGTAGAAGTATTACCTGGTCACTATGATGTTGTGAATTATGAGAAATTTTTTATTTTGGAATTTGAAAATGCAAGACATGAACGTGTAAATGTTTTTAAAGCTAATAGGGAAATAGTTTCTGTATGTGGAGGGCAGCCAAAAATTCTTTCACAGGGAAATGGAAGTCTCCTGATAGAGGCACTATCCCCAATACAAGGCGAAAGATTGAAAACACTCGCAACATTGGATGGTCATAGTGTCAAATATCAACCAGAGTAGAGGTGTGATATATGCTCCAGAGTTGCTGGACATTAAGGAAAAAGAAATTTAGGATGAACTGGAAAGTAAAGGAGTAGTAAAAGTAGTCAGAATTAGAAAGAGAGTTGGAGAACAATTTATTCCTCTTGCTACTTTGATTATAACATTTGATCAATGCAGATTACCAAATGTTATAAAAGCTGGTTGGCTATCTTTGAAGGTAAAACCATATATTCCTTCACCATTGCAATGTTATCATTGCCAAATGTTTGGCTATTTAAGCCAGAAATGCAAGGAAAAACTAAATAATAAGCCAGCTGTTTGTGCCAACTATGGAAAAGTAGTCATTGAGTATGCATAGAAAACCCTAATTGCATACATTGTGGGGAAGCACACCCAGCTACATCTAAAAGTTGTGTTAAGTTTATTTTTGCAAAAGAAATTCAGGCCATCAAGACCTTGGAAAGGGTTTCTTTTAAAGAGGCTCGTAAAAGAGCTCTTGAAAAGAACATAAGACTAGGGCAACCTTTTTCAATGATTCTGAAGAGAAACTTACCAAAGCACACAAACAAAAACTTTATCCCTAATACTAACATGAAAAAACATATAAAAGTTGTTAAAGAGGTTGAAAGGCCCATTGAAAATCTATATCCAGAAATTGTAGAAAAATTAAAACAGGTACCTAAAGATCCAAAAGATTTTTAAATGCCATCTACTCCTATTCAAAACAATAGCACAAACCTCTCTCAGGCCCTGTCCTTTCCTGATCTGATGGAGGTTCCACTCGAAACCAATTTACCTGGTGAACCTGTAGTAGGGAAGGTGCAAAAACTGACAGATCACAACCTTTTAATCGAAAAAGAGAGAGACCTCTATCTCTCTCGCCTCCTACCATAAGAAACATTAAAGTCACGACTTCAAATAAATATGATGTCTTGTCTGCTGATGTTTCTGATCAATTGGAAGGTATATTGAACAAATCAGAAATTCAAGTATAGGTCCACAATCCTCCTCAACAATTAGATCAAAAGGACACAAAGAAAAAGACGAACACAAAACCCACTTTATCGAGATCCTCTCTAGAGATACCACTGGGAAATATTGTTAGATCAAATATTGCCAATGGGAAGACTTCATCTAAGGTGTCTTCCAAAAAATAAACCATAGTTATTTCTTCCTTTCTGCAATGGAAATGCCAGGGTTTAAGGGCAAAATATGAACAATTTAAGCTCCTCATATGTGAGCACTCCCCTATAACTGTATGTCTTTAAGAAAGCAAGCTCAATGCTAATACTCCTTGTCCTCAAGAGTATGTTAGCTATAGGACACCATATGATCAACGAGCAGAGAGCCATGGTTGAAGTCTTATATACGTTTGTCGAAATGTTCCCCAAATATCTTTGTTTATCTGTACTCCTCTGCAGGCAGTGGTTGTACTGATTGATAGAGGGAGAAAATACACAATCTGTTCTCTTTACTTGCCTTCAAAGGATAACATCTGACATGATAATATAGTAGTGGTGATTAAACAATTCCCACAACCTTTTCTCTTACTAGGAGATCTTAATAGTAGACATCCTTTGTGGGGTGATGTTTTGGCAAACGCAAGGGGTAATATTATATCATCAATTTTGGAGAATGAAGTTGTAGGACTCCTTAATACAGGAGAGCCTACATACTTTCATGTCCAGACAGGTACCTTGTCCTGCTTTGCCCTATCAGTTGCAAGCTCTAACTGTCTTTTCGATTTAATTGGAGAACTTTAGATCATTGGCATACTAGTGATCATGCACCAATCATTATAAACCCCAACAATGGTCCACTTTTACAGAGATCGCCTCGAGGGAATCTTGATAAGGCGGACTGGGATATATTTTGGGAGCTAAGTGAAATTAAAGGAAATGCATAACAGTTTGAAAGTGTTGATGATGCCATAGATTTACTTAATGGAACTCTTCACACAGCAGGAGCCAATTCCATTCCCAAAACAACAGGGATATTCAGACGACAACCAGTCCCCTGGTAGTCATTAGAACTAACTGCCCTGCACAGAGCCACAAGAAAGTCTTTAACTCGATTGCGCAGGCGCCGTACTGAGGAGAATTTAGTCATATACAAGAAAAGTAGAGCACAGTTCCGTCGTTCCATGAAAGAATGTAGGCGCCAGTCTTGGATGTCATTTGTTTCCTCCATTAACAGTAGAACACCAACACCATCTGTGTGGAGGACAGCCAAAAAGATAGCAGGCAAATTCATCCCAAACCCACCACCTGGGTTAAGGGTAAATGGCCAGTATATGACTGGAGCAACCTAAGTTAGCAATGCCCTGGCTGACCATTTTTCAAATGTATCGTGCAAGTGTGAAGCAGCTCCTAGTCACCAGTCTAGGAGCATTGAAGAAAATAAAGTTTTAAATTTCGCAACAAGAAAGCAAGTCATACAATTCTCCTTTACTGCCGGCATCAATGACCTTAGATGTCAAGATGCCTGAAAACTTTAAATCAATCAATCAATCTCCTTTACTGAAAGAGAATTTGATTCTGCACTTGCTATGTGTAACAATACAGCCCCTGGACCCGATGGAATTCCATATGCAATGATTAAACACATACCTTTTAATACAAAGTTATTTTTTTTAAGCAATTTTAATAAAATATGGCATGATCATAGTTATCCAAGTGTTTGGGAACTAGCCATTATTTTAGCCTATTTAAAACCTGGTAAGGATAAGATTTTAGCAGCAAATTATAGGCCAGTTGCATTGACATCTTGTTTATGCAAAATCATGGAGAAGATGGTCAATGTAAAACTGATGTTCTACCTTGAAAAGAAGGGTATTGTATCACCCATTCAATTTGGATTCAGAAAAATGCACTCAATGACTGATGTGCTGATACGACTTGAGTCCTCCATTTGTGAAGCCTTTGCTTCCAAACAGCCTTTTGTGACAGCCTTTTTTGACCTTGAAAAGGCATATGATACCACATGGAGATATGGTATACTTAAAAGAATTCACGAGTTTGAATTAAGAGAAGAGCTACCACTATTTATTCAGTCATTTCTTTCACATAGAGTTTTTCAAGTTAGAGTGAGGGAAACTCCATCAGAGTAAATATCAGGAAAAGGAGTTCCTCAGGGTAGTGTGCTAAGTGTAACCCTGTTTGCACTAGCAATTAATGGGTTATCCTCAGTCATTCCTCGGGAGGTTCTCTCAAAATTATTTGTGGATGATCTCTCAATATCATTTGCTGGAGCTAGAATGGCAATGGTTGAGAGAAAAATACACGTCTCTATTGACAAAATTATCCAGTGAGCCGATATGAATGGTTTTAAGTTTTCAACAAGTAAAACTACTATTTTCCATTTCTCTTGTATCCGGGCAGTACATCCAGACCCGGATATATACATTAAAAGTCAACGTATCACTTGTGTAAGAGATGTTAAATTTTTAGGATTGATATTTGATTGTAGGCTTACGTGGGTCTCTCACTTAAAAGCGTTAAAAGCTAAATGTCTTTAGGCTCTGAATCTCTTAAAAGTATTGTCCCATACATCATGGGGGCAGACCGCAATACTATTTTGAAATTATACAAGGCCTATATTTTTTCCAAAATTAGTTATGGATGTGAAATATACTCCTCAGCCACCCCAAGCCAATTAAAGATGTTAGAATCAATATATCATGCTGGTATTAGAATGTCCACTGGAGCTTTTAGAACGTCGCCTATTACAAGTCTCTTTGTTGATGCTGGAGAATTACCTCTAGACCTTCACCGAAAGTCCTCTATTGTTCGGTATTGGTTTAGATTGCAAAGACTCCCTAATTCTTCAGCCTTTCAGACTGCAAGCCTTGTAATGCACTCAACATACTTTGAGTTGCACCCAACATCTCCTTAACCTTTTGGGTTTTGGGTGAAGCAATTATTAAAGAATCTGGATATAAATAGAATTAAGGTGCTTCCATTCAAGGTATCATCAACGCCTCCATGGAAATTACCTTACGTATCTTTTTGTAAATACTTTATTGGAGTTAAGAAGAATATGACTGACTAAGAATCCAGGTCTCTTTTTATGGAACATGTTGCAGAACATGGGGGATCGACTTTTATATATACTGATGGCTCCAAATCTGATGCTGCTGTTGGATTTGGAGTACATAGTAATGGTTTTAATTGTAGAGGTACACTTCCTCTAACAGCTTCCATATTTACTGCCAAACTGTATGGCATACTAACCGCTATTGAGAAAATAGCTTGGAAAAGGAGGGTGATTTTACAATTTTTAGTGATGCAAGGACTGTTCTCCAAGCTTTATAAGTTTTTAATTCTAGTAACCCTGTAGTTTTAAAGATTTTAGAATGGCTTTTTATTATTGGACGGAGAGGTATAACAGTTCGATTTTGTTGGGTTCCAGCACATGTAGATGTGTCTGGAAATGAGAAGGCAGATTTACTGGCGAAGAATGCGGCATCCGCGTTACTACCTAGGAGGTATCCCATTCCCTGTAATAATTTCCTACCTAATGTCAAGAAATTGGTTTGTAATAAATGGCAACAGCACTGGGATAGTCTAGATGTCAATAAAATGAGGGAAGTAACAAATATCATATCACCTTTGAGGTATAACATGATACCCCGAAAATGGGAGAAGACTCTTTGTCGTCTCCGTATTGGTCACACACGGTTGACACACGAGTTTCTGCTGAAGGGCCACCACCAACCGTATTGCGAGGAATGTTTAGTACCTTTAACAGTGAGGCATTTGTTGACTGGTTGCCCTAATTTTACTAACTTAAGAAATAGATATCTGTCAGGCTCGAGGTGATTATGGCAGATTCATCCTTTCCAAGATTCTTGGACATGATGTGTCCTAGTATGTGAGCGAAATTTTTAGATTTATTTCAGAAGCAGGTCTTCTGAAAACTATTTAACTATTATAATGACTTCTTAACTTTTATGGTTTTAATAGAGTTCTCTTTTATTTTTCATATATAATAAATGCTATCGGCGTCAATGACCTTAGATGTCAGGATGCCAGAAAACTTTCAATCAATTAATCAATCCTCTATTGTTCGGTATTTGTTTAGGTTGCAAAGACCCCCTAACTCTTTAGCCTTTCAGACTGCAACCTTTGTGAGACACACATACTTTGAGTGGCACCCTAAATCCCCTATCTTATGGCTTTCTGATGAAACAATTATTAAACAGTCTGAGTATCATTAGAAGTAAGGTGCTTCTATATAAGGTATCAACGCCTTCATGGAAATTACCAGAGGTAACTTTTTGTAAATATTTTATTGGAGTGGAGAAGAATGTGACTGACTTAGTCCAGGTCTCTTTATGGAATATAGGGGATCGACTCTTATATATACTGATGGCTCCCAATTTGATGCTGGCGTTGGATTTGGAGTACATAGTAAGGGTTTTAATAGTAGAGGTGCACTTCCTCTAACAGCTTCCATATTTACTGCCGAACTGTATGGCATACTAACTGCTATTGAGAAAATAGCGTTGGAGAAGGAGGGTAATTTGACAATTTTTAGTGATGCAAGGAGTGTTCTTCAAGCTTTAGAAGTTTTTAATTCTAGTAACCCTCTAGTTTTAAAGATTTTAGAATGGCTTTTTATTATTGGATGGAGAGGTATACAGTTCAATTTTGTTGGGTTCCAGCACATGTAGGAGTGTCTGGGAATGAGATGGCGGATTTACTGGCGAAGAATGTGGCATCTGAGTTGCTACCAAGAAGGTGTCCTTTTCACTTAATGATTTCCTACCTAATATCAGGAAATTGTTTTGTAATACTTGGTAGCAGCACTGGAATGGTCTAGAAGGCAATAAGATGAGAGAGATAATAAATGTTATATCTCCTTGGAGATATAACTTGATGCCCCGAAAGTGGGAGACCTCTCTTTGTCGTCTCCGCATTGGTCACACACGGTTGACACACAAGTTTCTTCTGAAGGGCCAACACCAACCGTATTGCATCGACTGTTTGGTACCTTTGACAGTGAAGCATTTGTTGATCGAATGCCCCAATTATAATAACTTAAGAAATAGATATCTGTTTGAGGCTCGAGGTGAGGATGACAGGTACATCCTGGCCAAGATCCTTGGACATGATTTGTCGTACAATGCTAGTGGCATTTTTAAATTGATATCAGAAGCAGGTCTTCCTAATGCTATTTTAACCTTTATGAAATATTTACTTCTAGTGGTATTTTTAAATTTATATCAGAAGCAGGTCTTCCTAATGCTATCTAACTTTTATAACATATTTACTTCTCTGGTTTTAATTGAATATTATTTTAATCTTTATTTATAATAAACGAGTTCGGCGTCAATGACCTTAGATGTCAGGATGCCAGAAAACTTTAAATCAATCAATCAATCAAAAGTTGGTAAATGATGAAATAGAGAAAAGGTGAAAATGTCTAGACATAGAATACGTTCCATGGCGCTCTAAGGCTTGAACTACATTTTAAAGAATTAAGATCGCAAAGAGCAATAAAGTATCTTGAGCCATTTGCTTATACCAGGTTTTGGCTTGAAATAACCAGACAAACCATATTTTATTGTACTAAAATACATGGAAAATTGAACATCTGTAAAGTAAGATAGAAGATGTTCTCTACATATGGTGGGGGTGTAGCTCAGCGGTAGATCATTCGATTGCAGATCGAGAGGTCCCTGGTTCAATCCCGGCGCCCCCTACGGACTTAAAACATTTTAGGGAGTTCCCAAGATTAAGAAGGTATTGAGCATTATCGTTCTTTTGCCGAGGCACCATTATTATCTATTGGTGTAGTTAGTTTACAATAGTAAAACATTTTTTTAGTTAGGATTCAAAGGTACCTAATCATAGGTATAGGTAAATACACACTAGGAATCATAGGTATTGGCAAATACACAATGGGAATTTCAAGAGAGCAAATGTCAATAGTATATAAAAGATAAAGATAAAAATTCTAATAAGGAGAAATACACTAACATAGATTCATCTTGAAGTAATTTGAAGAGAGTATTTGTTTCAAATCTTAGGGTACCTATGGAAATGACATCATGTTTTTAAGATTCCAAAGATGAGGAATGGTGATGAGCATTACACCTTAAAGGGTCATATCTTCAGGCTATGTTATTATTTAATACCGGAGATAGCTGACAGTAGTAATATGTGTTTGCAAATAAGATTCTATAAAGACCTAAACCTAGGTACTAGTAATTATGCAGTGAGAATATATACAATAAAGTATTGTTAACTTTTTACAAAGAATGAAAATAAGAAATCCAAAACTAAAGATATATTCTATGCACAGGGACATGTAAGACAGATAAGAGATTTTCTTCATTATATATAAATGGAGTAGTAATATTACACAGCGAGGATACCCTCAAATGGGTTCCTAATACTTGAATGATGGCCCCAGCTATACTGGCCATCTGCAGTCAAAAGCAGAAGAAGTGTGCTGCCTCTCATGATATGCTAACACCACTGAATTGTGGAAATTTCCAATAAGGAAAGATTCAAATTTACAACACATAGCTCTCACGTTATCAACTTGTCTCACACAGTTTTAACGTGACATAGTTCATAGGTTATCAACCTCAATGTATGACACCTATTGTTCACATAGTACATCTTTGTCTCTGTCCAGGGTCCTGGGACATATATTGTTTCATAGTTTTCTCTGGAAGTCCTTTGAAGAGAATATTCAGAAAAGATGAAATGTTAATTTACTCGTCCTTGAATGAATGAAGAAGCTTTCTTTCATAGCGCAATTGTTGAAAGTGGCATGCAATAATGAGGGTCTAAAGAGTAAACTATGCCATCTCCCATGCTTTGGTAGTGATATTATTATTATTATCATTGTTATTATTTATATCATTACTTGGTAAGCTACAACCCTAGTTGGAAAAGCAGGATGCTATAAGGCCAGGGGTTCCAACAGGAAAAATAGCCCAGTGAGGAAAGGAAACAAGGAAAAATAAAATATTCTACGAATTGTTACATTAAAATAGAAATCTCCTATATCAACTATTAAAACTTTAACAAAACAAGATGAAGAGACATAAAATAGATTAGTGTGCCCGAGTGTACCCTAAAGCAAGAGAACTCTAACCCAAGACAGTGGAAGACCATGGTACATAGGCTTTGGCAGTACCCAAGACTAGAGAACAATAGTTTGATTTTGGAGTGTCCTTCTCCTAGACCCCCAGATTCTGAAGCCTTCACGAGGATGGGGGCTTAGGGATTAGCAGTTGGCCTCTAATGAACAGTGGGAACTGCTTTCCCATTGGACCTTGGTGCCCAATTTTTGATGCAACTAAATTATTGAGAATGTTCTCTTTTCCTTTTGGTTATTTCTTTTATCTCCCATTTTTACTCTCTTGGGCATGAACTTGTTGACGACTTTGGCTAGTTTGATTATAGTTTGGCTTCTGCTTTGGATTTAGTGCAGTGTGGGATGGATGGCATGCCATCTCAACTAGTACAAATTTAGATGCCATAACCCTCTGACAGACCTCATTGGATGCAGGCTTAGTCTGTTAAGAGTCGGGCTCCAGTGATTCAGTTTTAAGTCGCAAATATTTGCGGGTAATAGGTGACGCCAGGCATTGGAGTCGTTGGTTGGAGGAGCTAACTACCCCCACTAACCAGTGTACGCCCACCTAAAGAGAGGCAGCCCCTCTCTAATAGAGGACTGGTTCCCGCTGAAGCTTCTTCTCGTGTTGGTCCACATGGGATAGGAGGACTAACATCCTCCAATAAAATTAACCCCTCTGTTGACGACCTGGAAACTCTAAAGGACCATTCTACTAAATGTAAAAAACAAAGTAATTTGGGTGACATGGAGAATTTGCGAATCCTTCATGTCACTCAGATTCCCATTGAAACCAATTATGATGTGCTGTAAAAATTATTTCAATGTTATGGTCACATCAAGGAAATTAGAATGAGGCCTGAAGGTGACATATGGGATTCATGGATATCATTTGATAACCATGATGAAGCATTCAATGCAATCAATGATATCATGAATATTAAAATCAATAATTTTAATTTCAAGGGTGCTCTTTGCGATTGGGTACCTAAGAATCTAGATGTATATAAATCTGCAGATTGGATTGATAAAGGTATAGAGGTAGTTGTACCCTCCCAGAGAAAGCCAAAACCAACAAAGTGGCTTGTTGCTCAATTAAAAGGGAGTACTGGAAATTATTTCAAGATATGTAAATTTCTTCAAAAGAAAGTAGGTACCATCGCACCAGGAGATATATCTCGGTTTGGAAAGAACAGTTTCCTAATAAGTGCCAAATCAACTCTATCTGTTATACTTTGCAATTTAGATACTGGGAACGATGACATAAAGCTGGATGTGAAACCCCATCTAAACTTCAGTTATGGAAGGGGAGTAGTTTTTGATAGAGACTTATATAAGTTTACAGAAGAGGAGATATTGGCCATGTGTCCTTTGACTGTGTGGAAAGTGCATAAAGTCCCTGAAACGTCATTGATTATCCTGACTTTCCAGGATGCTGATGTGCCTTTCCACATTTACATAGAAAATAAACGAATTAAAGTTCGAACTTTTAAGCAGAATCCGCTGCAATGTTTTAATTGCTTTAGATATGGGCATCCATCTAAAGTTTGCAAGAATGATGAAATGTGTAGTACTTGCTCCAATGTCTACCATGGAGAATGTACTCTAGAGGCAAATTGTATAAACTGCAATTTCAATTATAAATCTACTGATAGGAACTGCCAGCAATATAAGTTGGAAGAGGCTGCTCAATAAATCCAGTATCGAACACAAGTGTGGGGCATGCCAAGAGACTATTGAGTAAATCAGCAAGTTATGCAAAAGTATTGAAATCAGGAGAAAAAATGAGGCAGTAGACATCCAACCCACCTAATACTGCCGCTATTCCCCAGAAAAGAAATTTGCCATCTTCTGATAGAATTCTAGAGGATATGGCAAGAATATCACATAAGGCTTTGCTCACCTCTAGGAAACCTTTGTCCCCCACTACAAAGGATAATACTAATCTCTCTCAGGCAATATCTTTGCCTGATTTGATGGAGGTTCCACATAAAACGGTTATCAGGTGCACCTGTAGTGGGGAAAACATCAAAACCTAATAAATCACCACCTGTCAATAGGAAAAGAGAAAGCCCTCCATCTCTCTCACCCCCATCCATTAAAAACACCTAAGTTACGACATCAAACAGATATGATGTTTTGCCTGTTGATATTTCAGATCAACAGGAAAACTTCTTGAATCAATCAAAAATTCAAGTTGAGGTCCACCATCACCCACAAGAATTAGGTAAGAACAACACTGAAAAGGCTAATATAAAACCTAACTTATCAAGACCCAAACTTGAGAAGTCTACAGAAAATATTGTCAAATCAAAAACTGTCAATGGGAAGACCTCAACAAAGATGTCTTCCAGAAAACAATACATAGTTTTTTCATTCATTTTGCAATGGAATTGTCAGGGTTTGAGGGCCAAATATGAAGAACATAAGCTCTTAATTCACGAGCATTCCCCCATAATTGTATGTCCTCGTGAATATATTAGTTATAGGACACCTTATGATCACGGAGTAGGAAGCCATGGCGGAAGTCTCACATACGTTCGTCGAGATGTTCCCATCTACCTTTATCTGTCTGTACACCTTTGCAGGCAGTGGTTGTACAGATTGATATAGGGAGAAAATATATAATCTGTTCGCTGTACTTGCCTCCAAATGATAACGTATCGTATGATGATTTAGTAGAGGGGATTCAACAGCTCCCTCAACCTTTTCTTTTACTTGGAGATTTGAATGGTAGACATCCTTTGTGGGGTGATGTTTTAGCAAACACCAGGGGCAATATTATATCATTAATTGTGGAAAACGAGGATGTCGGACTCCTTAATACAGGAGAGCCCACACACTTCCATGTTCAGACAGGTACCTTGTCATCCATTGACCTTTCAATTGCAAGCTCTAACTGCCTTCTTGATTTCGATTGGAGGACATTAGATGATTGGGATACTAGTGATCATGCACCAATCCTTATAGACACCAACAAGGGTCTGCCTTTACAAAGATCGTCACGATGGAATCTCGACAAGACGGACTGGGTTAAATTTCATGAGCTAAGTGAAATCGAGGGTAGTGCAGAGCAGTTTGAGTGTGTTGATAATGCCATAGACCTACTGAATGGAACTCTCCATACAGCAGGAATCAATTCTATTCCCAAAACCACAGGGCTATTCAAAAGATGACCAGTCCCGTGTGGTCTTCAGAATTAACAGCCTTGCACAGAGCCACCAGAAAATCTCTTGACTAGATTGCGTAGATTCCGTAAAGATGAAAATTTGATAACATACAAAAAGTGTAGAGCACAGTTCCTTCGTGCCATGAAAGAAGCTAGACGCCAATCTTGGGTGGCTTTAGTTTCCTCCATTAATTGTAGAACACCAACATCATCTGTATAGAGGAATGTAAAAAAGAGTGCCGGCAGATTTACCCCAACCCCACCACCAGTGTTGAAAGTGAATGGTCAGTATGTGACTGAAGCAAATGAAGTTAGCAATACCCTGGCTGACCACTTTTCAAATGTATCACGCAAGAGTGTAACAGCTCCTGGTCATCAGTACAGGATCATTGAAGAAAAGAAAATTTTAGATTTTGCAACAGGAAAGGAAGAATCGTATAACTCTCCTTTTACCGAAAGAAAACTTGATTCCGCACTCGCTACATGTAACGATACAGCCCCTGGACCCGATGGACTTCCATATGCAATGGTTAAACATGTACATTTTAATACAAAGCTATTTATTGTAAGCATTATTAACAGAATATGTCATGATCATAGTTATCCAAGTGTTTGGGAACTAGCCATTATTTTAGCCTTTTTAAAACCTGGTAAGGACAAGTTTTTAGCAGCAAACTACTGACCTATTGCATTGAAATCTTGTTTATGTAAAATCATGGAGAAGATGGTCAATGCAAGACTAATTTGGTACCTTGAAAAGAAGAGTATTTTATCACCGATTCAATGTGGATTCAGAAAAATGCACCCAATGACTGATGTGTTGATAAGACTTGAGTCCTCTATTTGTGAAGCGTTTGCTTCCAAACAGCACCATGTGACAGTCTTTTTTGACCTTGAAAAGGCATATGATAGCACTTGGAGATATGGTATACTTAAAACAATTAATGAATTGGTATTGAGAGGAGAGCTTCCACTATTTTATTCTTTCACATAGAGTTTTTCTAGTAAGAGTGTGAGAAATTCTATCAGAGAGTAAGTGCCAGGAAGGAGGAGTTCCTCAGGATAGTGTGCTGAGTGTAACCCTTTTTGCACTAGCAATTAATGGGATATCCTCAGCCATTCCCCGGGATGTTCTCTCAACATTATTTGTGGATGATCTCTCCATATCATTTGCTGGGGCTAGAATGGCAATGGTTGAGAGAAAAAAACAACTCTCAATTGACAAAATTATCCAGTGGGCCGATATGAATGGATTTAAGTTCTCGACCAGTAAAACTACTATTGTACATTTCTGTCGTATCCGGGGAGCATATCCAGACCCGGATATATACATTAAAGGTCAATGTATCCCATGTGTAGGGGAAGCTAAATTTTTAGGTTTGATATTTGATTGTAGGCTTACATGGGTTTCTCGCCTAAAAGCGTTGAAAGCTAAATGTGTTGAGGCTCTGAATCATTTTAAAGTATTGTCCCATACATCATGGGGGCCAGACCGCAATACTATTTTAAAATTATACAAGGCCTTGATTTTTTCCAAAATTAGTTATGGATGTGAAATATACTCCTCAGCCAACCCAAGGTGATTAAAGATATTAGATTCAATACATCATGCTGGTATTAGATTGTCCACAGGAGCGTTTCGAACCTTGCCTATCCCAAGTCTCCTTGTTGATGCTGGAGAGTTGCCTCTGGACCTTTACGGAATGTCTTCCATTATTCGGTATTGGTTTAGATTGCAAAGACTCCCTAATTCTTTAGCCTTTCAGACTGCAATCCTTGTAAGGCACCCAACATACTTTGAGGTGCACCCAAAATCTCCTCAACCCTCTGGCTTTCGGGTGAAACAATTATTAAAGTCTGGATATAATTAGAAATAAGGTACTTCCCTTCAAGGTATCATCAACGCCTCCATGGAAATTACCAGAGATATCTTTTTGTAGATACTTTATTGGAGTTAAGAAGAATATGACAGACCTAGAAGCCAGGTCTCTTTTTATGGAACATGAAGAACATAGAGGATCAACTTTTGTATATACTGGCGGCTCCAAATCTGATGCTGGCGTTGGATTTGGAGTACATAGTAATGGTTTTAATTGTAGAGGTACACTTCCTCTAACCGCTTCCATATTTACAGCCGAACTGTATGGCATACTAACCGCTATTGAGAAAATAGCGTTGGAGAAGGAGGGTAATTTCACAATTTTTAGTGATGCAAGGAGTGTCCTTCAAGCTATAGAAGTTTTTAATTCTAATAACCCTCTAGTTTTAAAGATTTTAGAATGGCTTTTTATTATGGGACGGAGAGGTATGTCAGTTCGATTTTGTTGGGTTCCAGCACATGTAGGTGTGTCTGGGAATGAGAAGGCAGATTCACTGGCAAAGAATGCTGCATCCGAGTTGCTGCCAAGAAGTTATCCCATTCCCTGTAATGATTTCCTGCCTAATATCAAGAAATTGCTTTGCAATAAATGGCAACAGCACTGGGATAGCCTAGATGGTAATAAAATGGGAGAGGTAACAAATGTCATATCTCCTTGGAGGTATAACATGATGCCCCGAAAATGGGAGAAGTCTTTTTGTCGTCTCCGTATTGGTCATACTCTGTTGACACACGAGTTTCTGCTGAAGGGCCAACACCAACCGTATTGTGTCGACTGTTTAGTACCTCTAACAGTGAGGCATTTATTGACCAAATGCCCCAATTATAATAACTTAAGAAATAGATATCTGTTTGAGGCTCGAGGTGAGGATGGTAGGTTCATCCTTGCCAAGATTCTTGGACATGATGTGTCCTACTATGCAAGTGGCATTTTTAGATTTATTTCAGAAGCAGGTCTTTTGAAAACTATTTAACTTTTGTGACATTGAACTTTTATGAGTTTAATTGAATATTTTTTATATATATACATAATCTAAATGATATCGCCATTAATGACCTTAGATGTCAGGATGCCTGAAAACTTTAAATCAATCAATCATAGGAGTTGAGGATTTCGTATTCTTACTTTAAAATATTTCATATATCAGCTGTCTTCCCATCTTGCTTTTCAATTTCTTCCTTTATTGTCTTGAATATGGGGAAGGAATACTATTGCAAGGATTAGAGGTATTTTTGTGGGAGTTGCGTTGGTTTCAACAACTATTCGCTTATGTTTAGATACCAGAAATTTCATTATTCTCCTTTTAATATGCAGGTAACGTCTCTGCTTGGTGTTTGCCAGACGGGGGTTCGAGTCCCTCTCAGATTCGTTAGTGCCTTTAGTCTCTGCAACCTTACCATCCTTGTGAGCTAAGGTTGTGGGGTTTGGGGGAACCTATAGGTCTATCTCTTGAGTCATCAGCAGCCATTGCCTGGCCCTCCCTGGTCCTAGCTTGGGTGGAGAGGAGGCTAGGGCGCTGATCATATGTATATATGGTAAGTCTCTAGGGCATTGTCCTGCTTGCTAGGGCAATGTCACTGTCCCTTGCCTCTGCAATTCATGAGCGACCTTTAACCCTTTAAACTGGTCCATGGATTCCAGGGCGGTGGCTTGTTTCCTAGAGATAGGGTCTTAGCAGTCTGTCTTGCTTGCCCGTCACTATGATTAGAGTGGGGATGATCATATTATTGCAATGATCTTAGTGCCATTAGATGGGATTGGCATTCACTTTTCCATACTCTAATCATGGTAGAACCATGCCATCATGGTTAATTCCAAATTCCATGTACGTGATGCTGTACATAAAAGTCATAAAGTTTTATACTGATGGCTCTAAGTCATGGAAAGATGTTGGATGTGCCATTGGCTCAAAGTCATGGATTGGTGTTGGATGTGCCATTGTCCACAAGGAGGAGTCGTATTTTAGAGAATTACCTGCTTGTGCCTCTATATACTCTACAGAAATGACCGCAATTTTGAAAGCTTTTCCACTTTAGAAACCAATGGTAAAACATTTGCTATATAGTGTTAAGTCTCATGACAATTTTATAACTTTCACCCATAAATTCAGAAAGTTCAAAAGTGGTTCTTTCACTTTTTCTGTCGCAACAAAATTGATAATTTCTGTGGGAATTTGTGGAAATAAGGTAGCAAATAGGCAAGCAAAATAATCTGATCTAAATGAAAATTATCTTGTTAAAAGGGTTCCCGACTCTGTTTCAAGTAAATGGAAAGAGAGGTGGTTGTGTCCCCTCCTTTCCAAGAATAAGAAATATATAAAAGCTTAAAGGCAATATTAACCATTGATGTAAATATGCTTTTAGCAACTGAAAGTTTGAAGTCCTTTTAAACAGCTACCACTGCTACCATTTAAAATATATTAAGTGAGGTGAGTTTGACTAATTCTTAATCAGTCAAACTCACCTCACTTAATATATTTTGAATGGTAGCAGTGGACTAGTATGTGCTCGTGTAAAAAGGTACTGTTGATTGAGTACATTCTGGTGTGCTGCTCAAAATTTGGAAATATCATCTCAGTGGTAAATCCGTTGCTGACTTTTTTTATGATGTTGATGGACATGAACTTGTTGGGTATCTGCAAGAGCTCTATCTTTTTAATGAAATTTAACTAATTTCAAATGTGGGGATGGTAAGATATTATGTGTGAATGTCGTTTTTTGAAATGTTTTATGAAGATTTTACCAATTTGAATATTATTTCACTGAATGACCCCACCATTTCCAACGAGTGGCCTCCGACTTGAAATTCATAATTCACTCCAAAGTAGTGGCATGTAGTAATGAGGGTCCATGTAGCCAAATAAAAAAAATGATTAAATGCAACATATACGATAGATATACAGTATTGTAAGTGTTCAATGCCATGAGCCCTTTCTTCTCGTGTTTCTCCTTTAAACAACCAAGAAAATCCTTAGTAGATTACATTATATTTCAGTAAGTGAGAAATTAAACACCTGTTAAGAAATAAACCAGATGTTCTAAAAGCAATATTGTGGTGGTGTAGCTCAGTGGTAGAGCATTCGACTGCAGATCGAGAGGTCCCTTGTTCAATCTCAGGTAAATTACAGTATGTTTTTGGAAGTTCCCAAGATTTGGAAAGGTAGTAAGCATTGCCTCTATAAAGTTCTTATCCTGTGTAAAGGTTAATATCTATTGGCATAATGAATTGACCCCCCTAAAAAAAAAAAAAAAAAATCTTTGAAAATAAGATTCTAAATATACCTTAACATAGGTGCTGGTAATCACCCATTTGTAGTTTTTAGTAACGCTTATTAACAGTGTATAAAGTATTAAATTTAAAAATCTAATACATAGACATATTGTAACAAAGAATCATCTGGAATTTCTTTGAATCATATAGCCAATGATGTATATATATGATTGTTTATGATTAACCCTGTGATCACCTACCTCACTAAAGAATTTGGAACGCCGAGGCATTTGTGAGGATATAACTCATTCTAGCACAAAAAATGTCTTGAGCCATTTCCTCTTACCAGGTTTCTGTTTGAAGCAACCAAACAATTATTTTTTATCCATTGTGCTTCAGTAAGTTAGGAATTAAATGTGTAAATGAAGATAGCGGGTGTTTCTGTACATGTCTGGAGTGTAGCTCTGTGGTAAAGCATTCAAATGCAGATCGATAGGTTTAGTCTTGGAGCCCTCTTAGGGAATTATAACATGATTTAGAAAGTTTTCAAGATTAAGAAATGTGAGGATTGTCCCTTAAAGGCTCTATTATTATTATTATTATTATTATTATTATTATTATTATTATTATTATTATTATTACTAGCCAAGCTACAACCCTAGTTGGAAAAGTAAGATGCTATAAGCCCAAGGGCTCCAAGAGGGAAAAATAGCCCAGTGAGGAAAGGAAATAAATAAATGATGGGAACAAATCATTCTAAAAACAGTAACAACGTCAAAATAGATGTCATATATAAACTATAAACAACGTAAAAAACTTATGTCATATATAAACTATAAAAAGACTCGTGTCAGCCTGATCAACATAAAAACATTTGCTCCAACTTTGAACTTTTGAAGTTCTACTGATTCAACTACCCGATTAGGAAGATCATTCCACAACTTGGTAACAGCTGGAATAAAGCTTCTAGAATACTGTGTAGTATTGAGCCTCATGATGGAGAAGGCCTGACTATTAGAATTAACTGCCTGCCTAGTATTACGAACCGGATAGTATTGTCCAGGGAGATCTGAATGTAAAGGATGGTCAGAGCTATGGAAAATCTTATGCAACCTGCATAATGAACTAATTGAACGACGGTGCCAAAGATTAATATCTAGATCAGGAATAAGAAATTTAATAGACCGTAAGTTTCTGTCCAACAAATTAAGACCAGACAGGAGAACAATACTCAAAACAAAGTTGAATGAAAGAATTAAAACACTTCTTCAGAATAGATTGATCACCGAAAATCTTGAAAGACTTTCTCAATAAGCCAATTTTTTGTGCAATTGAAGAAGACACAGACCTAATGTGTTTCTCAAAAGTAAATTTGCTGTTGAGAATCACACCTAAAATTTTAATAAAAGTCATACAAATTTAAAGAAACCTTATCAATACTGAGATCCAGATGTTGATGAGCCACCGTCCTTGACCTACTTACAATCATACTTTGAGTTTTGTTAGGATTCAACTTCATACCCCATAATTTGCACCATGCATTAATTTTAGCTAAATCTCTATTATGGTGGGATTCACCAACCCTAGATCTACATTTAGGGGATGGAATTGATGCAAAGAGAGTAGCATCATCAGCATATGCAAGAAGCTTGTTTTCTAGGCCAAACCACATGTCATGTGTATATAATATGAAAAGTAATGGGCCAAGAACACTACCCTGTGGAACACCGGATATCACATTCCTATACTCACTATGGTGCCCATCAACAACAACTCTTTGAGATCTATTACTTAAAAAATCAATAATAATGCTAAGAAACGACCCACCCACTCCCAACTGTTTGAGTTTGAAAACAAGGGCAACATGATTAACATGGTCAAAGGCAGCACTAAAATCAAGGCCAATCATACGAACTTCCTGACCACAATCAAGGGATTTCTGTACAGCATTGGAGATTGTAAGAAGGGCATCACATGGTCCAAGGCCTTTACGAAAACCAAATTGCAAACTAGGGAATAGATGATTACCCTCAGCAAACCTATTAAGACGTTTTGCCAGAAGACGTTCAAAAACTTTAGATAATATGGGAGTTATGGAAATTGGGCGGTAATCAGTGGGACTTGAGCTACCACAAACACATTTACATAGAGGAGTAACATTACCAATTCTCCAACAAGTGCTAAAAGCTCCTCTTCTTGCTAACTTGCGCAAAATAACAGATAACTTTGGAGCTAAGAAATCTTCTGTCTTTATAAAAAACAAAGGAAAATACCATTTGGGTCTACACCTCCATAAGCATCAAGGTCCATCAACAGAGCTTTAATTTCACGAGATCGAAAAGCTAAACTAGTTAGTTTAGCCTTAGGAAAACAGGAATGAGGAAGTTCAAGTTTTTCATTACTCTGTTTACTGTCAAAAACATCAGCCAAAAGGGTTACCTTTTCCTTTGGACAGTGAGTGACTGAGCCATCTGTTTTAGGTAAAGGAGGAACTGTTGCATCAACACCAAAGAGTGCAGATTTAAGGGTAGACCACCATTTATGTTCTTGAGTTGTACCAGAAAGGGTTTCTTCTATGGTTAGATTGTATTCCTTTCCAGTTGAGGCATAAACTCTCTGAGCAAAAGCTCGAAGCTGAGTATAGTTATTCCAGGTCAAATCTGATCTGTTACCCTTCCAAAGATGATAGGCCCCCTGCTTCTCCAAATAACCCCGTCTACAATCATCATTGAACCACGGTTTGTCCTTTCCTGGTACCATAGCACACGAGAGGGGATACGCCTATCAATTATGTTGACTAGATTCTCATTCAAAGGGACAACAGGATCTACACTACTATATAATTGTGACCAATTCAAGCACAAAAGATCATGCAAAATCCCATTCCAGTCTGCTTGGGATTTCATATAAATTTTACAAGAGTATGATATATCAGGGACAGGCTGCTCAGTCTTCACTACTAATGAAATCAAGGCATAATCAGATGTCCCGTCTGGAGAACCAACCTTACTTGTTATAACGCCAGGGGAGTCAGTGTATACGAGGTCCAGGCAATTACCAGACCTGTGAGTAGTTTCATTTATGATTTGCTCACAGCCTGATTCAGAGGCAAAGTCTAAAGCTCTTCAGCCATGGCGATCGGTAGGAGAGATAGAACTTAACCACTCCCTATGGTGAGCATTAAAATCACCAACAAAGACAAAAGAAGCCTTTCTATCATCTTCTTGTATCTTGACCATAATGGTAAGAAGACAATCGAAGATAGAATCATCCATGTCTGGATTCTGGTAGATCGAATACAAATAAACGATATCTATTAGTGGAGTAAGTTAGAAATTAAAATTGCGTACTGTAGAGATTCTAAATGTGTATTAACATAAGCAACTTTAATCATGCTCTGTGAATGTATAATGAAGCAATGTCAGCAGGATGTAAAGAAATTAAATAAACAACAAAATCTTATACATGTACAATAACATAATAATCCAGAATTCTTTAAAGAGAATAGTTAGAGAATACCCAAACATTAACCTACACATTAATTACTAAATAGTGTAATTACTTAGATAAAATAAAAATACTTTATTGAACAGAAAACTTGATGGTAAAGTTGCAATCCTATTACTAACTGCAATGTTGGACTTCATAGAAAATGCCGTTTTCTTTAGTCATGCATCTTTAGTTGTGGCGCTGTAGCAATCAAATTCCAGGGAATAGACTATTCTTTACACCTCCATAATAGTATTACTATAAATGTATGTATGTAATGAGAAATAGGAGTGGAAAACAGGAATTCTGTCTGCATATATTGTGGAATATTTGCACAGTACTAAATCAGACTTCCGTCTCCGACCATAAAAGATATGCCATGTGCAATTACTCCATCACCAAATATAGGGTAACCTGAAAACACCTGCATATTTGAAGAGTCAGATTTTGTTGTTATGCTGCTCATATAGGCTCAATAATCATCTATTGTGTAAATAGTAAGGAATTAAATCTTACTAGCTATATCTTATTAGTTGTAATCGAGCCAAACTCAATTTTTTTTTCTCCGCCATAACACATCCAGACAATTAACAGAATATGCATTATTTAGTGCAACGATAAAAGATGGAAATTTAGTATTGATGCCAAAATTTCGTAAAAATCAAGACAAAAAAAAAATAGTATTTCAAAGAAAGGATACAAGAAGTGAATTATTGGTAGTATTTATATATTTCTTGGTGTCAATATCTTTTTATTGATCTTCTGCAGGTTGTTGCTAGAAACAACCACACAGTCCTTAGTTATTTTATTGTCATGGAAAGTGAAGATATATATATATATATAATATATATATATATATATATATATATATATATATATATATATATATATATATATATATATAATATAGAATGAGATTGTGGAAATTCTCTCTACCACTGGTGGGTGTAGCTCTTTGAAAGGCCTTTGACCATGATGTAGAGGTAATTGTTCATTCTCAGTGGCTTAAGGTAGTCAAAACATGTTTCCAATAACTTCTGATGAATAAAGAAGAGGCAAGAATTGTCCTTGACATGCGCTTTTGGAAAGGCATCTTAAATTATCTATTACTGAAGTATATATCGATTGCAATGTCGAGGTAAAAGAAATTGATATATAAAGCAATGAATCAGCTGAATTAACAGAAAAACTGATGTTCCAGTTGTATTCTTGTCACTGGCAGTTATGTAATATGTAGTGTTCTCAGACCATTATTTTTCATACTATATATACTCATTATATGTGGTGTGGCCTAAAGAACAAGCTCATTTCATATGCAGATGATGCTACTCTCTTTGCATCAATTCCCTTTCCTAAATGTAGACCTTTGGTTGCTGAACCCCTTAACAGAGATCTAGCAAAAATTAATGCATGGTGCAAACTATGGGGTATGAAATTTAACTCTAACATAACTCAACTATAATTGTGAGTAGGTTGAGAAGAGAACGGTGGCTCCTGGTTTGCATTTACAATGTATTTTTATATACAACTTTAACAATTTAGTTTTGATTCTTGATTGCAAGTTTACAGTACTTATGAAAAGAACATTCGCTCTATGCTTTATGCATGTTGCATAGGATTTTTCCTAATTCAGAACTTCCCAGACTGACCATCCATCCTGCGCGTAATACTGGTATACGGTTAATTCTAACAGTGCTTCCTTTTTCATCATAAAGCACAATACTACATTGTATTCTAGAAGTTTCATTCCACCTTAATCTTAGGTGGAATCGGTGGAACTTCAGAAGTTCAAACTTGCAGTGAAAGTTTTTATGTTGAACAGGTTAACATAAGTCTCCTTTTTTAGTTTATGTATAACTGATCTACTCTCACATTGTTACTGATTATAACATATTTTATACATAACTTACTGCATATGTACTGTGGTTTTCACAGTGTAAGGACGTTTTTCGGCAGTAACTCTGTAACGAACACTCGTATCAGTGAGAGATTTTGCTATAGTGTGTTACACTCAGTTTGGTAATTTATAAGCGTATCATGACCGAATGCAACACTTATATCACCTTAAAATAGATGTCTGTTTGAGGCTCGAGGTGAGGATGGCAGGTTCATCCTTGCCAAGATTCCTGGGCAGGATATGTTATACTATGCTAGCGGTATTTTTAGATTTATTTCAGAAGCAGGTCTTCTAAAAGCTATTTAAATTTTACAATGACATCTTCTCTTCTATGGTTTTAATTGATAAATATTTTTTATATATTTATAATAAACAATATCAGCGTCAATGACCATCGATGTCAGGATGCAATAAAACTTCAAATCAATTAATCGATGAATCACTGATTGTAAAGAATAATGACACTTGTCCCTGTACCTAGGGGGAAATCTTGATAACTCGTATATGGATACGAACAAAACAGTGAAAAAAAGATTCCGCCTACCCTCTCCCTCTACCTCCACTCTCTCTCTCTCTCTCTCTCTCTCTCTCTCTCTCTCTCTCTCTCTCTCTCTCTCTCTCTCTCTCTCTCTCTCTGTGAAAGTTGCTTCACTTTTGATTTTTTTTCTAATAATTTTTATTGTATATATCTAATAATTCGCTCGGTTGTTACCTGCTAGCTAACTGATTCTTTTATGCATTGATCCGCTCATCTCTCTCTCTCTCTCTCTCTCTCTCTCTCTCTCTCTCTCTCTCTGTGTGTGTGGTTGGTAGTGGTAGTATAAATGGGTCAATATCTATTTGTAAGCCATAGAATATTATAGTCGGTTACCTATTCAAACTAATCTGAAGGCAGTTGGCATCTTTCTCTTCACTGTTAAGCGGAAAAGTTGCTGTGACAAACCCAATTCTGCAACAAGGCTGACATTCATATTCCGAGGTGACCATCTCTTCTTCAGCTTCGTAATTTCCAGTAATGATTTTTTACCTACAATTAATATTTTATTTACAATAACCGGCAACAGCAATGGGATAGTTTACTTGAAAATAAGATGAGAAAAAAAAAGTAATGTTATATCCCCTTGGAGGTATAACGGGATGCCCAGAAAATGGGAGACTACTCGTTGCCGTCTTCGCATTGGTCACACTCGGATGACACATGAGTTTTTGCTGGCTGGCTAACATCAACCATATTGCGACGACTGTTTGGTACCATTGACATGCTTATAATTGACAACACTAGATGTCATCCACTAGCAGAATCTCGTACTGTACGAGTGTTCGACGCAGATTTATTACCCAAAAAAAGTGCTTGCACTGCCTATGAAACCCACAGTAGTTTGTTTATTTTCTATTCCTTCATTTCCTGTATTCACTGGGCTGTTTTCCCAGTAGGAGTCCCTGGGCTTGAGGCATTCTTCTTTTCCAACAGGGGTTTTAGCTTAGTAATAATAATAACTATTTCCTTATCTGAGTGTACTTTGGTCCTATCACTGCAATTTTTATTAGTCATTTAAATGCAGTCATTAGATGTAACGGTTATTAATGATGTTAGCGGAGTACTATTGTTTACAGTACTAATGCTTTGAGATTTACTCGATTACACACGGCCTAAAAGCCATCTGCTTTTATTTTTGAGAAATAATGTCATAAACATTTGCGCTAATGGGTTATTGAATTGAGGGCACCGCCTCACCTATTTATCTAACTCGTGGCAGTCTTCTCAACGAATTTTGGAGTGTTGTTTATAAAGTTCCTTGTCGATTGCTTTTGGTTTCTCGTCAACGAAACATCCAACTAGCAAGATCTATATGATGACACTCGTGTTACAAAGCGAATTTGTCATTTCCGTTCTAGTTATGTGCTTTCAATAAGTCTTTCAGAGTTGATGACCTTTGGTGTCGTGTTTCCATTCTGGTAAAACAATCAATCACTTTTTTGTACATACAGAAGACTAACCAGATCAGAAACTATTTTCTTCTGTGATTATTATATCATGTAATATGTGTAGATACTTAATAATTGTATTTATGATGTATGTATTACATAGTTTTTCTGTGCAATCTCATAAGTTGTGTTAAGAAAAATATTTTTACCTGAACAAAGAAGGTCATCACCTGACCTTTCGCATTCCCCTATGGAACAACAGCAGGAAAAGAGAGCCTGGCATTTGTCATTCATATTAATGACATGGCTTTCGTGTAATGAGCTCAAATCTTCGTGACAGAAATACTCAGTTACAAGAGACAACTTCATGCAGCTAATTTATTTAATTTATATATAAATTTTTTTATTGTATGCTGTGTCACTACCTTCCTATTTGGTTACTTTTGTTTCTTCTGCTTGGCATGCCTTAGTCATTTTCTGGATTTAGAAACACGCAAATGATGAACCCCTGACTTCCGATTGGTGTCTATTAACGATATCAAACTTGTTTGTAAAAAAGAAAAAAAAATCACGTATCTCTATACGTGGAATTTAAGCATGTGCCTGGGAGTCTAGCAAAGCAAGGTACTAGAATTAGAGATGCTATAGAATGATTAATGTTTGTTTATACACTACTGTATTCGGCATATACTGTACATACGAATAGTCTTCTTTTATTATACTCATCTGTATGGGACAATTCCTAATCCCAAATCCTTAAATTTTTGAAGATATGTAGAAATTTGGTCCAAGAAACTTGGTGTATCAGTTTGTGCTCTTTATTAGCATCCATTTTGATAACATATCCCTAAGATAACAGGTATTCACGATTTTATGCTTAAGAAAATGTGACTTATTACCATTAGATTGAAGAGTACAAAGGTTTTGAGAGAACCTAATTGATACAGGGTATACAAAGGTAAATTTAATAGGTATAAATGTTTGAAGTCTTTACACTAAAAGGATGTAGGTAGGTTTTCACAACAGATTAATAATATGGTAATGAAATAAAAGATGTCAGATATTGCCCCCTTATAACACCTAGATGAATAAAAAGAATTAATGCCTATCAACTTGTCGACGTGACAAGTTTCTCCGAATTCCTGATTTATCAATCGGCTTGTCGGCGTGACGAGTTCCGTCGACATCCTAAACAGTGGTGGAGGAGGAGGGCACGTAGGATGGCTAGGATAGGACAGGCTGGTGGCGGTTTGTCTCGCCATGTTAGATATCTCCCCTCTCGGCCGGAAGTTGAGAATCCGCCAGCCTCATTATCAGCGTAACAGAATGACTATTGTTTCCGCAGTGCGCAGGAAATACCACAAATACAACTACTTTGAGAACAATTTGGAGAATACGCGAACTTAGAAACACTGCATTAGTTTCCTTGAATTGAATTGTGTATGGTGTAAGCTTATTGACAACACATTTGTATTTAGATTTTAATTGATATCAGTCATTTTTTTACTCCTTTCTCTCACTCTTATGAAAGAAAATTACAAAATTAATTCTTTTTCGATTTTAACCCAGAAAACAGATTGTCGATGACCGTCATAATTACAGCGCTGGGTTACTCATATAAATTAAGTTCTTCAAAACAAAGAAAACTTTAGATAGAACGTTAGTATATTGAAACGAGTATTGTTTGTCACAGTAAGCGAATTCTTACTGCCGGTCATTTATGGTTAGGTAACAGCCGGTGTATTGCCGGTCGTAAAGAAAACACGACACGACTTAAACCACCAGCCACTGTAGTAAACCTTCATGAGTGTATGTTAGTTTGCATTCGCTTTAAGGATGATATACTGTAGATGTGTAGAATTAAATTTTGATATTTCTTTTACAATAACTTTACTACCATTAATAGTAACTTCTTTTCTTTTTTCCGTATTTTTTGTTTTATGCAAGTTTTACGACCTGTATAACTAGTTTAATTTATATGACTTTTATATTCAGTGGTATTCCATTCCATTTATATAATTTAATTGTTCAGCTCGTCATTTTGCTTATAAATATCAATATATTTTATAATATCCATAACTAAACTTAACTCTCTCTCTCTCTCTCTCTCTCTCTCTCTCTCTCTCTCTCTCTTCTCACAGTTAAGACCAATTTAAGACGCGAGACATCGTGGGGAAGACGGCACGAGCTCACTTGCCCTCAGGCCAAGAACATCTTGGGAAAATCTTGGGAAAAGATTCTTGGCTCGTGCCTTGCGCTATGACGCGCACGTGCCATTTTTTTCTTTAAAGTGACATATCATTTATTCTTTAGTAGACTACTGATGGCATATGGGATTTTTCTTTTATACATTCATAAAGGTTCTTATTTTTATTTTTATTGTATAACTCAAAGGAAGATTATTGGGGACAAGATTTTGTCACTTCTCGAAAAGTCTTGTTTAGTATTTCATCTATGATAACCATACTGATTTTCTTTTGTCGTACTTGACGTTAATCAGATAAATCCTCACTACTGGGAAAACCTCAGTTTAGCTTTACCATTGCCTTAAGAATATTTCTATAATTCCGGGTCGAAGAACGGCGCGTGCCACTGGTGCTACTACGCAAGAACTTCGCGTGTTTCTTAAATAACCGCCTTCCTTCTTCCCCGAGATTACGACGTATTATATCTTAACGCATCACCTCCCAGGGTCACATCTTGCGGCAAGAAACTATCTTTCCGGCTATTCTGCTCTCTTGCCGGAGCAACGGTAAGAGAATTTCGAAGAATCGTATAATACTTATACGGTTATCAAGAGTGGAATTTGGGAAGATAAATGGCATTCGGTTTTTGTAATCATAACCTATACTTTTTTTTTTTTTTTTTTTTTTGCTGATACTGATTATACACTTAGTTGCATTTACTCCATATTGACCCTGTCTTTAATAAGTTAGTACTCGTGTGAATAAAAGACCACTCTCCCGAGAGAGAGAGAGAGAGAGAGAGAGAGAGAGAGAGAGAGAGAGCGCTATTACGTATTCTAAGAGTTTAGAAATACATTTGTAAAGACAAAGTGTAATCGAATTACAGCGGTAAACCACCTTTAATTACATTCGTGTAATTAAGGTAATTACTTCAGCTACATATTTTCTCTAGATCAGGTCAATCTGGGGCCGATGTCCTTTCAATAAAAAAAAAACCTCTTTGTTTAAGAGATTGATACAACGGAAGGGCTTAATTCTACACCTGCCGTGTTTGAGAGTACGTTCATAAATGGTACAATCCTGACGCCCTTGCAGTCACTTCGCTAATGTTGCTGTAAGTGAGAATCACTACAAAGAAGATCCGGTCCTTTTGTGTATGAGAGAGAGAGAGAGAGAGAGAGAGAGAGAGAGAGAGAGAGAGAACTTTTACCACCTGTGTCTAACTATATTTTAAATGATACCAGCGGAGGTTTAATGACCTGTGAATCATTATCTCTCTCTCTCTCTCTCTCTCTCTCTCTCTCTCTCTCTCTCTCTCTGTATGTGTGTGTGTAAAAACTAAGGTGTCATAGATAAGTGTATTGTGATAAATTCATGAATAAAATAAAATGGATGAAAGCACAGAGAGAGAGAGAGAGAGAGAGAGAGAGAGAGAGAGGGGGAGAGAGAGAGAGATTGTATGCGTTCTTTAGTTGCATCGTTATATATAAATTCACAATAGATCCATACACACGATCTCTCTCTCTCTCTCTCTCTCTCTCTCTCTCTCTCCCCTACAATATTCTCCCACGTAGCCAAGGAAGCGCATCGCCCCACCTGCTGCTGTGGGAATAGCAGAGCGATCATTTGTTACGTGAGAGAGGCGTTCTGTTCCGTAAGGTGTTCTTATCGAGTTTCTCTGTCTTTTTTTTAATTCTTCCCATATTTTCCTTTTTCATATTTCGTGGTTCCCTGTGGAATGTTGTAGAAAACCATAACAGAATAATAACGCTTGTTCAAAACATGGCTATTAGTTATGCTACTACAGTAGTAGTATTACTAATTTACATTGATAAAAGGCAGGAGATGTCCTCACGTAAATTAATGAATGTCTAATTATAAGGACTCCTAATGAATGACCGATTAATGAATGGTGGTGGATGAATGAACCAACAATATCCTGTTATTGTATGAGCATAGTCATTCTCCTTGAAAACAGGTGACGTTATTACATCTATGGCCTTCAAGATTATTTACGATGAAAATCATCATTCACAATCTTATTTTATATCATCCTCTATACTTACGCAACGTTTATAGATTCATGATTATTTCTGTTTGCTATGTTATGTCAAAAGCATATCTAATCTACTTTTCCTCCCATTTAATACCCCACAAGTGAAGTTTCAAATGGAGATTGATACCATTAGAATTAACCTTTGAAATAAAAAATATCGGACAGTATCCTACTTATTTCATTGGTTTTGAATCTACATATATTTGAAAACGAATATGTAATTCATCTAAGGAGGTGACCATTAGCACCTCCATGATACTTCTTATGTGCTATGTTTTCTATAGCTAGATTTAGTCTCTTCTGAGTGTTTTTCCTCTATGAAAAAAATAACTACCTATCTAAACCAGATATCTGCCACAACTCTCCCTGCTTAATGAGGATGAGAGAAACGTATGCTGTAACGATTGATGATACACTTCAATTAGGTCTTGTTACGTTTTCTGACATAGGGGCAACTGTAAAATAAGAAGGTACGGCTAAGAGGATACACGATTACAATAGTTAATTTGTTGCTAACGTACTAATAATTAAAAGCTAACATTGATGATACAACGTTAAAACTGAGTGGGCTACAGATAGAATCGTGTCCTTTACTGTACCCTCAAATAAGAGAACTCTAACCGAAGAAAGTGGAAGACCATGGTACAATGGCTATGGCACTACCCAAGATTAGAGAACAATGGTTTGATTTTAGAATGTCATCCAAGAAGAGCGGCTTACCAAAGTTTTAAGACTCTCTTACCAAGAGGAGAGTAGTCCCTGAAGAAATACAGCGCAGTAGTTAACTCCTTTACTGAAGAAGAATGACCCTAGTGTTGTGAGGTGTGCGAGGGAAGAGGAGAATATGTAAAGACTATGCCAGACTAATTGCGTTGTATTATTATTATTATTATTATTGTTATTATTATTGTTGTTGTTAATTTATAAGCTACAACCCTAATTGGAAGAGCAGAATACTTTAAGCCTAAGTGCTCCCGGAGGGAAAATAGCTCAGTGAGGAAATGAAATAAATAAAACATCTTAAGAACCGTAACAACAGTAAAGTAAATCTTTCATATAAAAACTTTAAAAAACAAGAGGACGAGGAATAAGATAGAATAGTGTGGCCAAGTGTACCCTCAAGCAAGAGAATTCTACCCAAAACAGTGGAAGACCATGGTACAAAGGCTATGGCACTACCCAAGACTAGAGAACACTGGTTTGATTTCGGAGTGTCCTTCTAGAAGAGTGGCCTCCCATTGCTCTTTTTAAGAGTCTCTTCTACCCTTACCAAGATGAAAGTAGCTACTGAACAATTACATTGCAGTAGCTAACCCCTTGAGCGAAGAAGAATTGTTTGATATGCTTAGTGTTGTAATGTGTATGGAGACAGAGAAAAATATGTAAAGAATCGGCCAGACTATTCGGTTTATGTGCAGGCAAAGGAAAAAAAAAGCCTTAACGAGAGAGAGGTATGTAACGGAGTACTATCTGGCCAGTCAAAGAACGCAAAAACTCTATATCGGTAGTATCTTAACTGGTGGCTGGTGTCTTGGCCAACCTACTATTTATCAAGGAACCAAAAGATTCTTATTTAGTGCTTTACTTCATAGCAATAGACAGCAGTAGATTTTTAAAGACGAAATACTAACCAGTTATGTATTTCAACGCATCTGCCTTACTGTAGAATGTAGAACTCATTTTTTCCAAGAAAATTGTATCAGGTTGTTGACAGTTGAGATCAGGAAACAGGTAGAATTTAGATGTAAGATATGTTCGAAAGTCCATTTTTCCTCTTATGTGTAGGATAATTAACGGATGTCAGCCGAACCGTTTGATGAAAAACATCGACTTAGGTTAGCATTTCTGGACATTTCAACCGAGTGTCATCGAGTCCCTGTCCCACTAAAATTCAGCAGCTTGTTTCCTACCTAATGGTGGAAGTGAAATGGGAGTCGCGCTATGTATGTTGGTCGTCTTTAATGACAACATTTGAGTCTGTCCCCCTTTTAGCTAATTTTTAGACCAGTGAGGTGAGTTTATCCCTTGTGACTTTCAATTCAATAACCCACGCTTCCAATGTAAGTTCAAATAATCGAGGTCTTGTAAAGTATATGTTCTCAAAAGGGAGTTTTAGTATACCATCACACCAAAGAGATTCAGTTACTATTCTCTATGAGAGAGACAAAGCACTTATTGAATGACTCTCGTTAGTAGTGTGTTCGCCTTACTGACTCAAGGGACTCTTACCTCCCAACGTGAAAATCATAAGTGATGTTAAAACAGCAGCGACTTTGAATATTAAGCAAACTACAAGATTACATTCCAAGGGGAAAATAGATTTTAGTTTATTTTTCCTCAATAAACGGGAAACTAGAGAAAGAAGCAGATTCTATGCCATTTAAAAATGAGGGACTACGTATACGTTCTCTCTCTCTCTCTCTCTCTCTCTCTCTCTCTCTCTCTCTCTCTCTCATGAAATATGTTTAACCATAAAACGCTTTTTCTTGTAGTTTGTAGTAATAATCGACGCTGAGAACTAAAGCATTTTTTTTTTTTTGGAAGCTTGTGTATGCCCAAGAGCAGCCACGTCCAACTCCTCTGGGTCCAAGAATGTTATGACTGTTAACGAAGTTAATATCTATTATTACCTAGTGTACGCAACCCTTCAAACTAACGGGAAATATTTAGATAGATACGCAC
Organism: Palaemon carinicauda; assembly: GCF_036898095.1. Lineage (NCBI taxonomy): Eukaryota > Metazoa > Arthropoda > Malacostraca > Decapoda > Palaemonidae > Palaemon > Palaemon carinicauda. The sequence goes on along the minus strand of NC_090725.1, from coordinate 258,403,244 downwards.
GCGCGCACAGATTTGTGGGAGATTGTGGTTTCCAAGTATGTCTATCGGGGTTCCCCTCTCACTAGAGTATGGATATTCCCTCTCCCCCAATGCGAGGGAGAGGGAGAGATCGATAAGTTATACGTCCGGCAATTCAATTTGGCGTGACCGGAAAGATATATATATATATGTATATATATATATATATATATATATATATATTGTCTTTTCTGAGTGGGGATAACTTCGACGTTGTGAAAGGGTTTGTGTATCGCCATGATTAGCAAAAGCTGTACTAATCAGGGCCATCCATACTAGGTTGGTTTGCTGTGAGTGATTAGACAAAAGCCTCCCACCATCACCAATCCACAGTGGCCAGCGTGGTGATGCAAATGGCCAAACCCCAGACATGAATAATGACAAGCACGAGTCCTTTTTCCTTCAGTGGAATAGAAACGGCTGCATTTGTTGTTGTTTTGTGTATGTATATATATATATATATATATATATATGAAGATCGCACTATATGTGGAAACTACAGAGGCACTTGCATACTCCCAGTTGGTTACAAAATCCTTGTAAATATTTCGTACAAACGATTACGAGTTTATTACGAAGATATAATTGGTTACTATCTGGCAGGTTTTAGACCAAACCTAGCTACAGCTGACCAAATTTTCACCATAAGGCAAGCTTTAAAGAAATATTGAGAGTACAACAAAAACTTACCATGGTCGATGCACACTGTCATAGGCTTACTTGAAATCTATCAAGTAAGCCTATGACAAGTGTGCATCGACCATCATTATGGAACATACTGAAGTTCTTCCACATACCAGTGAAATAGATAAATCTGGTGATAATGTGCTACCGGAATACGACGTGCAGGATCAAGGTCGGGGGAATACTGACAGAGCCCTTTAACATCCATGGAGGACTAAAGCAGGGATGCGCTCTATCAACACTTCTATTTAACTTTGTACTGGAATGGATAATGCGAAATACACCTCCTACCAGATTACCCATACAGCTGGATAATACCATTATAGACAGACTTGGATAGTAGGTTGGCCTGGGCACCAGCCGCCCGTTGAGATACTACCGCTAGAGAGTTATGGGGTCCTTTGATTGGCCAGACAGTACTACATAGGACCCTTCTCTCTGGTTACGGTTCTTTCCCTTTGCCTACACAGACACCGAATAGTCTGGCCTATCCTTTACAGATTCTCCTCTGTCCTCATACACCTGACAACACTGTGATTACTAGACAATTCTTCTTCACCCAAGGGGTTAACTACTGCTCTGTAATTGTTTAGTGGCTACTTTCCTCTTGGTAAGGGTAGAAGAGACTCTTTAGCTATGGTAAGCAGCTCTTCTAGGAGAAGGACACTCCAAAATCAAACCATTGTTCTCTATTCTTGGGTAGTGCCATAGCCTCTGTACCATGGTCTTACACTGCCTTGGGTTAGAGTTCTCTTGCTTGAGGGTACACTTGGGCACACTTTTCTACCTAGTTTCTCTTCCTCTTGTTCTGTTGAAGTTTTTATGGTTTAAATGGGAAGTATTTATTTTAATATTGTTACTATTCCTAAAATGTTCTATTTTCCTTATTTCCTTATTTCCTTTCCTCACTGGGCTATTTTCCCTGTTGGGGCCCCTGGGCTTATAGCATCCTGCTTTTCCAACTAGGGTTGTAGCTTAGCATTTAATAATAATAATAATAATAATGTGGACCTTTGTGGAGAACATCTACCTAGCATCGAAGTAACATACGTACAGTTTAAAAACAATGCAGAACGTACAGGCCTGAAAATAAAAAAAGCAAAAACTAAGATAATGGAGGTTTCAAGAATACCAAATCTAGTTGGAGATATGGATTTTGGAGGATCACAACTGGAAGCAGTATCCACATTTAAATATCTTGGCTCCACCATAACGTCACACAACAGGATCCAGGAAGAAGTTAGGCTAAGGATTGCAGCAGGGACAAGATGTTCATGGGTACTCGATAACACCTTAAGATCCATAATTTTATTTAGGCCCACAGAAACACAAATATATACCGCCATTATTCGTCCAGTGGTCCTATACGTGTGTGAAACATGGGCACCCACTAGGCAGTTGGAAAATAAACTTGAAGTTTTTCAACGCAGTATCTTGAGGCGGATCTGGGGACCGGTTTGGGATGACGAAGCTGGAGAGTGGCGCAGGCGCCACAATCATGAATTGATAGCTCTCTCTGGACTACCGCCTATCTCCAATATTATTAGATCGCAGAGACTTCGATATGCAGGACGTATTGCTAGAATGGAGAAGAGAAGGCTGACTAGAAGAGTTATGTAAGGTAAACCCATAGGTACCAGACCAAGAGGATGACCTAGAAAAAGATGGATGGATAACTTAACTGAAGTTTTGGACATCCTGGAAATAGACCCCAATGAGTGGATAGAGCTTGCGGAGGATAGGGCTCTCTGGAGACGAACGGTCAAAGCGGCAATGGATCAACCTGGTCCAAGGCCCCTGGAGTAAGAGTAAGTATATATATATATATATATATATATACACACACAGCTATGGCTTCCGTTTGTTTACGTCGCGAGGTACCGTAACAGTAACGCAGGAGGATAGCTTTGCAACGGCTCCTCCTATAACGTGCCACCTTCCCCCTCAAAGCGTAAACGCTATGTGGGGTGCAGATAGCCATGTGGCGTGTCAAGTATACGTCCCCTGTTGATATACGATATCCTAAAGGGAAACCTTATGGGTACTAGCGCCAGAAGTTAGAATTCTGTGAAACCTTTAGTTTAATTCTCTGGGAATATCTACTGTAGTCATATATACCCTCAGGAAGCTACTGAAGGAACCTTCCATCAGGACGTCATGGCTTGAGGCGCCCCCCCCCCCCCAAAAAAAAAAAAAATATATATATATATATATATATATATATATATAAATATATATATAACTAGACACTTGCTCTTTATTATATAAGGGAGATGTTTACCGTTTCAGCTCTGAAATTGAAAAAAAAAGAATAAAAGCAAAATGTAATAATTCTGCTGAGAAGTACTTGTTCTATTTGACGATCTCTCTCTCTCTCTCTCTCTCTCTCTCTCTCTCTCTCTCATTTACACCGGAAATAGCGAACAGGTGTCACCGTCTTTTTATGGTGTTGCCACATAATAACAGTCGGTTTACGCACGAAATCTACGTTTGCTATTGTTAACGTATTCAGAGAATTCCAATAGAATATTTTAGGAATTTCTAGTTATTTTAATCAACAGAAATGTCTTGGGAAAAGTTAAAAGAACCAAATATGTATTTAGACTCGATAGATACCAAGTGTCTTATTAGTAATGTCACGGAGAGTGCTTCTTGTAGGTTTTCTCTTCGACATTACAGAAGAATATGTTTACCGTAGTTTTTCTCTGTTATATATATATATATATATATAGAGAGAGAGAGAGAGAGAGAGAGAGAGAGAATATATATATATATATATATACATATATATATATATATATATATGTATATATATATATATATATATATAGAGAGAGAGAGAGAGAGAGAGAGAGAAAAGAGAATAGCATGAAAGTAATGAAACGAGGAAGAAGGTAGTACCAAGCGCTTTCACGTGTTTTTTCATTTTCTCGGAAAATTAGAGAAATGCGCGCTCTCTCTCTCTCTCTCTCTCTCTCTCTCTCTCTCTCTAGCAAAGGACGATATGATTAGAAATGTTTGATTATCTCCTGCACTATTTAATAAAAATCAAATATTTAAAATAACGATATAAAATGTTATTCAATAAAGTAAGTTTCATTGAAGAATTCTTTTTCTCAATAGTTGAAAGAAGTTGGTACTACCTTCTGCTTTTTATTTTCCAGTGGTATTCGCGTTTACTAAATTACGGTACATCTTTGTGATTTTTAACGTCTCTCTCTCTCTCTCTCTCTCTCTCTCTCTCTCTCTCTATATATATATATATATATATATATTTCAAATAAGCCATATATATTGATACATTAAAGTCTGGATTCTCTTAACGACCTCGGGATCAGAGCCCCAGGCAAAATCACTCGAAGGCTATAGTATCAGACCGGCCGGGATTTGAACCCTGGTCCAGGATACCTGTATGCCAGTGACCATGCCACTTTCTTCGTGGCTGAGTGGCATGGTCACTGGCATACAGGTATCCTGGACCAGGGTTCAAATCCCGGCCGGTCTGATACTATAGTCGTTGAGTGATTTCGCCTGGGGCTCTGATCCCGAGGTCGTTAAGAGAATCCAGACTTTAATATATTAATATATATGGCTTATTTTAAATATGAAAAACACGATTAAATGTGCAAAAAATTATCATATATATGTATATATATATTTGTGTGTATATGTATGTGTCTGTCTGTGGAAATGTTGCAAATAGAAAGAATGTATGATACCTGACATGTTCAAGGATAGAAAGCATCAGGACTAGGAACTCGGTAAAACAAAACTGAAAGGGCGGAGTATGCATGAATGGGGAAACCAATAAAGGATTATGTCTGGGATAGTAGAAAGGTTAAAAGTGTACCGTAGGGCTTGTTGTGTTAGGAACACTACAAGGCTGGGTGAAAGAGTGGATAAGTTTGAGGATTGTTGGACAACACTTGGTTTTACTTGAGTAAAATTTGTGACAGTAAATGTATATGATCCAGGATTCGAAAGGGATGAGAGTGGATGCAAACCTTTTTAGGAGCAAGTGAGTCAGTGTGTGGCTGGGTATGTAGATCATGAAAGGAAGGTTTTGATGGAGGATCTGAAATCAATAATAAGAAAGAAGATAGTGCTTTAGGTAGGTATGATGTCCATGGATTAAATGAGTTTAGAGAGTCTTGTAGGGAAATTTCAAAAGACTTGATTTTATACAGGGTTTCCAAGGCAGATTATAAGTATACATGGTTTTGAGAAGAGGGCGAGGAAAAATTTTGCCTTTTTGCCATACTTGTAAACTAGATAAAAGAGCAAGTTGTGTTTTTTGTAATGTTAAGGCGAGCAATGGCTGAAAGTATATATCTTCATTATTTGGGTGAAGCAAAAGCTAAGAGAGATATGAGTGAGAAAATAAAGTTGGAAAATATTGGCTGTAAATGTAATGAAGATAATTGTATTTAAAAAGGAAATGGGTAGATTATAAGATCATACATGGAGAAAATAAATCGGCTGGAAATAAGATGATCATAAAGTGTTATGTGGTAAAAAAAAAAAAAACTGACTGCTAGGGTTAAAATAGAATGGACGCATTAGATGGTGAATTTTTAAGATTCATAAATAGGATCAGCAGGGAATGGATAAAAGGAGGAAATAAGCAATTAATTGTAAGTGGTCGGCTGAAGGGATAAAATGTTTAGTAAAAGGAAAAGGGGGATTTATTTGAAATACTGTTGCATGAGAAAATAGAATGTGCATATTTTGAAGGGATTGATTGTCAGTCAAGAATACAGTAAATGGTCATTTGAAATGAAATGACAGAGAAAAAGAGAAAAGAGAAAGGGAATATAAACTTAAGGGAGAATAAAGAAAAAATTGTCCTTCTTGGAATTAATTGCAGAAAAGAGTTAGTTGATAATTGGACCTCCGAATTAAATATGCTATACTAGGTTAATTGAGTGAGTATTTTGAAAATATGTTGAATATAGAAGAGAGGTAAGACAGGGATAAAAGACTTGAAAGGGGTTACTGTAGATCTTTAATCTCTTGTGGAAGAGACAGTTCAAGATATAAGAAATGCAATTAAGAGGTTAAAAAGGAAGATTTCAAGGACTCATAGTAATGCATGTTAGATTGGGTGACTGACCAAGAACATAGAATTCATACAAGAGAATAAACTCCTTTTTGGATTTCTAGAGAGAGAGAGAGAGAGAGAGAGAGAGAGAGAGAGAGAGAGAGAGAGAGAGAGAGAGAGAGAGAGAGAGTCTTTTGTCATCTAAAGTAAACAGTACAATAATACGCCCTTTCCCAGTCTGTACCTACGAGATGACTAAGTGACCTTGGCTGCTGAGGGTATTGTCCCCAACCGTAGGGGGTCAGGATTACAGGGTCAGCCTTTAGTATAGGGAGGGTAGAGGAGGTCACACCACCAGCTGGGAACAGGTCAACACCTTTTTTGAACCATTGTCAAACGGTAAGGATTATTAATGAATGGGTTTGATACTGGATGGGGGACTGGGTAGCATTTGAGGCTATGAATTCCGTATCAAATTGATGATATATGGAGAGTTTTTATTTCTTTCATGGTCTTATAGTAATATATCACTATAGTCAACTATGGCGGACGGTCCCCTTAACGGTAGGGAGATTTTTATATATTTCCAGCAAATAGCACGCATGGCATTCGGAAAATATCCTTCCATTACCTGTTTATATTCAGTTTATTCTAAATGTTCCCTCTATGCTGTTATAAATCTACAAAGAGTATCCGATTGATATTTCATTATAGTTCAAATGCATTTCTGAATTATCGATTAATTCTCCTCCCCCCGTCTCTCTCTCTCTCTCTCTCTCTCTCTCTCTCTCTCTCTCTCTCTCTCTCTCTCTCTCATTTTTCCTTGTTCCCTTTCCTCACTGGGCTATTTTTCCTGTTGGAGCCCCTGGGCTTCTAGCATCCTGCTTTTATGGGGGACTGTCCCGCTTTTTCAATATTTGTCTCCCTTTTTCAGTTATCAAAATAGCCCGCTTTTAATTTGATTTTGTGAGTTTTGTCCCGCTTTGTTCCCATTTGTCCCGCTTTCGTTTGTTTTACAATAACAAAACTGCCCCCATTAATGGAGTAGTACTGATATTTTGTTTAATTTTGCCATTCCAGTGAAAAGCATAAATATTAAAGGTAAGTATTAAAAGGTTTTGTATTGATTCTTGGAGATATATATATATATATATATATATATATATATATATATATATATATATATATATATATATATATATATATATATATATATAGTGTGTGTGTGTGTGTGAAATTTCCTGCTTTTACAGATAAAATAAATCTGGTCACGTTAAGTATAGGACCTGAAAAGCAGCCCTTATAGTACAGTAAGTAGAGAGCTTTGTAGAGGTAGCGAATTTTCAGGTGGTGCTTGTGGGGTGGCGGATCTTCAGGTGATCCAGTGTTTTACTGGATCACCTGAAGATCCACCCCCCACAAGCACCACCTGAAGATTTGCTACCTCTACGAATCGCTCTACTTACTGTACTTTAAGGGCTGCTTTTCAGGTCCTATACTCAACGTATTAATTCACTTGTAAATCTTGAAAGCATTATTTTACAAATTTGTGATATGATTCATTAGGGTTTTGTAAGCAATATAGGAAGAAGTTAAGTCGAGCAGTATTTTAAGTGTTTACAAATTGTTAGGCGAAACAATTCTCAAGTGACTATAATAGTAGTAATGCACTAACTACATAACATTTAGTAATTTTATTATTTCATAGTAGTAAGTTACTGATGATTCGTGAAAAGAACAGCAACATTGAAAAGAAAGTAGATAGTTTTAAGAAACTTAAGAAAAATTCTTCGGTTTAGTCTCTTGTAACTCGAAATTGGTGAACTAACTAAATTTCATTGTTTTTCAACTAATTTAATTGTTATACAAAAAATGTATGAAGTCGCCAAGGGTTCCATAGTCATCAGATGAACATTTGTCACAAATTAAAGAGGAATAAAAGTAAATTTAGTAACGCCTTACAACTTAAAAACTGGTGATGGATTTACGGATTAAATTAACAGTGCATGAAAGAACTATTAAAACTCCTATAAAATTTATTTTATATCTTTTTTTTAATTAAAAAACATCAAATCAGAAGTAACTTGGAGGAACGTAATCCATGAAAGAACTTAATATATTTGGTATCATCCGCATTCACAGCCTTTCTCTTTTTCCTCGAAAGAATCCAGTTAGGAATTCTTTACCATTTTTCTGTAGGTCTTGGTTCTACCTCTATAGCCTATCTCTCTCGCTCTCACTTAGAACATTCCTCTCAGTTCTTTTAAAGTCATTACCTGGGTAACAACCACCTGGTAAACGGAACACCTGAATTTTCAGGAACGACAACACGGCAATTAAAAGATTAACAAGGTTGTTAGACGAAGGGGTGATTCCCATTCGAATTATCGACTGCCTCTGCTGCTGCGAGAGGGTTTGTATCTATAGGTTGCCTTTTGCAAGAGCCCGTGTCTTTGGTTTTGCTTGGCAATCTTAAACAAACAAACAAACAGGGTTTGTATTAACCCAATTGGAATCTCACTGTGATAGCTAACGTTTTGTTGTTTTTATATCAACGTTTTTTTTTTTTCAAGTACAACTATCCATTGTTAATTTTAATTTTACCATTTTCTCCTAAATATTTGATTACTTGGAGCATTATTCCTTTTTTCTTACAATATAACAATCGCTTAGTATATTTAAAACAAGTTTTTATTATTTACTGTCTTGCGTGTAAATCAACATACGTGCAAACATGCGTACTTATACACACACACACACACACACACACATATATATATATATATATATATATATATATATATATATATATATATATATATATATATATATGTGTGTGTGTGTGTGTGTGTGTGTGTGTATTTGATGTTGATATGCGCACTGACTTGAATATACACATGATCGTTTAATTTCACGTACATCTATCTATACCCACATAGCCATCTTCAGCAGGCCATATTGACGTCAGATTCTCCACACGTGTTCACTGCTGACCTGACTTGTCCCCGAGATGACCCTTTCTCATTGTTAGTTCCCATGTAGAAAGATCTTAAGGAATCGGTTTGTTGGTTTATCTCAGTGTTTCACTCATATCCATCTCTTCTCAGAAAGTAGCGATTTCAATAGGGCTGACTTTTGGTTTGAAGCTGAAGAAAGATTAGCGTTCGATTATTTGTTATTTGTGTGAGAGAGCGTTTTTATTTATGGGATTTTATTAAATCCTTCTTTGGGCATTTATTCTTTGTTTTTTATGCATGTTTTTCGTAATCGAAATGGAAAGTTAAGGTAAAAGACTAATTAATTGCAATAAAGCAAAAACAACAACAAATAGTTTACACCGAACGCTGAACATACATATCAACTCGGGATTATGCATATTAGATATGCAATAAATAGGATATTTAAAGGGCAAATAAATAACCATATATGAGATATTTCTGCCTTTATCCTAGAAACAAAAGATGAGCCAACAAACAAAATTGTTTTTCTTAACGGTATTCGTTATCTGTGAAGGTCACGGACAAAGGTTATTTACCGATCTCGAGTCTAAATTTGTTATGGAAAATTCTATCTTCCTATAGTATCAGTAAACACCTTAATAAACGATGAATATTAGAAATTGATAAATGCATAATGTTGAATGAGTGGAGCACAAGTCAATGTATATGAAAAAGCTGACAATTGTTGGGAATAAATTCAAGTTTTGATAGTAAGAAAATGTGAATGTGCAGCTGATATGTAAATCAGTATTTGGAGTCACTATTTAGCATTTCTTGCTTATGTGGCTCCAAATACTGAATGCTAAATAGTGACGAAGAATTAATGAAAAATAACGACCTAATAATTTTTGTACCGACAGGTTGTTGATAATGTAATTAAATAAAGATAAAATACGCCATGAACCTGCTTAATAAATAAGAAGAGTTTTGTGATAATCGGTCAAAGGAGACAATATGATGAAAGTGGAACATAGAATGATGAAATATTGAGAATGAAAAAAATTAGAGAAACGCTTTAAATAAATGAAAACATGATTTTGGTATTCCCTAATAAACACACACACTCTCTCTCTCTCTCTCTCTCTCTCTCTCTCTCTCTCTCTCTCTCTCTCTCTCTCTCTCTCTCTCTCTCTCTCTCTCATATATTTATGTATCGTGTGTGTGTTTAAATGAATACGATAGTAAGAGAACTTCATTTATATGGGATAATTGCTCGAGAATGTCATTCACCTTTAGGCTTAATGTGCTTTCTGTGAGACAAGGAGGTTTAATACGCTCCTTTTTGTGAGACAGTATTGTCCCAGCAGGAAGATTATCTTAGACTCTACCATGATAAAATGGTTTTGTAATAACAAACAACGCAGTTGATCAGATATTGCGCTACATATATTATTGTCATATCGATGTCAGTTGAACAGGTATCTGAGTCATACTCTTAAAATAATAGTTTTGTTGGTAGTGCAGTCGAAGCAGTTTTGTATTAGCAATGTAATAATTTCTATATCGAGGATGAATGTAGTTGAAGATTTCACGTTAATTATTTTCTCATAGAAGCAAGACTACTCCTAAATTAGTTTTAAACCTGTAAGCTACTTGACACGTATTTCCTAATTTAGGGGTTTCTTATGATTATGAGAGTTGAAGTAAAATACATAATTACAACAAAATAAGAGATTTTTGGGCCACAAGTTATTTACTTATTCTTTTACATACCTTGGGTCTCGCTTTCTCCTGGTTTCTATTTAGTAATCTTTATTTAACACACCGAATTCATATACCGGTGTATATATATATATATATATATATATATATATATATATATATATATATATATATATATATACATATATATATATATATATATATATATTCGTCATTATTCATGTATTTTACTTTGCTCCAAAGGAAACGTAAAATCATCACATTACCACAATTAAACTCAGATGAACACACAGACCACAAAAGACAGTAATTATGGTTGGGAAAATTGTCACATAGGCCTAATTCATATCTCCGCGGGTGAAATAAAATAAACAGGCCTCATAGAGACATATTTAGCTTAACCATTTTAAGAGTTTCATATTAATTACATCCTGGATGGAAATTACTTTTTATATGTACGAAACATCTTGAATAAACATTTCCAGTAAGAAAGAAGAATAACGAAAAATAAAAACAAAATAAAGAAATTCATATTTTTCTTGGGACTTAGACCTTCTTCTGATAATTTTCGAGAATTTTGCTTTGTTTTACAACTATTTCTTTCTGTCTCTCACAAAACATTGTAATATTCTTCATGCCTTTATATTCGTTATGTGAATTGGTCATATTTTGACAAGGAAAATGCAGCTTTTATCAAGGTCATTTTCTGATTTGTGTTTTTCTTTCATCTTCGAGCAATGACATGCTTTCTAATTATACATTAAAATGACAGAATACAGAACTTCAAGTGAGGTCCATTGCCATATTTTGTAATTCACAGAGTCAGAGAGAGAGAGAGAGAGAGAGAGAGAGAGAGAGAGAGAGAGAGAGAGAGAGAGAGAGAGAGAGAGACGCTCACACCCTCCCCTGCGACCTAGCACTGGTCCTGTCTAGATCTGCACCAAGCGCGAGCCAGATAAAGAAGAGGGCAGAGGGATAAACAGACACCTGTACAGTCGACCGTTATGAAAAAGACTTTCTCCTAATTCCCTTGGGTCTCCGAGTATTCTAAGACCATAGAAAGGAGCGCCAAAGGTTAATCCAGGGTCGCCGGTAGTACATTATAAAATCTCATGGGAATTGAACATCTGGGCGAGTGATATAGTTGTAGATAAGGTCTTCAAGGGTCTAGAGGATTCGTGTTATAAGGATCTACAATTGTTTTATTTATTCATTTGTAGTATTCTGTGATTCCTTGGCTTGGTCTGTGCTTCCACAGTCTTATATCTGTTTATGTATGTAACACGGGATGTTCTTTCTAGAATTATAGCATGGAATAATTAAGAAACATATAAAACGAAGAAATATCATGAAATATTTGAGGTCAGATTATTGAACTGATAACAATATAGAGTTAAGCATGTTTCTTTTTAATCTAGAATTTATAACAAAGTTCCCATACATCAGATTAAAAGGAACAGAAATGGAAGATAAAACCGTTGCTACACCTTTTACCAGTCTTCAGTTATACACTCGAGAACTCTCCTGGCATGAAAGGATAGACCAAGGCCATTCTATGGGCCTTGGGATAGACAGCCCTCCAAGAGACACAACCGGTTAACCGCATTTACTCTCATTAGCCTCATGGTCAAATTGACATTTGACCCAAAACGTTGGTAGGATTTATATCTTTTATTGGATCTATAAAAGTCACTGTGGTCAGAGATTTTGTGTGCATGTCTGTTTTAGTTTTTGTTGTATGCGAGAGTGTATGTGTGATTAAGGAGATTTGATACTTCATGTTCTCGTATGTTAGCGTTTTTTCTACAGAGTATTTTATTATATTTTTGTACAAGTAAAAACAGGCGTATGTGGTTCTGTATACATTTTAGGTTGTTTTTACTCCTCAATTAAAATTACCTGTTTGTAAATATGTGCATACATAATGTATTCAACGTAAATCCATTTTATGATTTTTATCCAACCTCTCCCCTTATATGCTCATATCATAAGAATGTTTTGTTTTATTCGCAGTGGATTTTCTGTTAAAAGTAAGTGGACATTTTGTTGTGTCATCTGGAAAGTTTAAGGGAATAGTGGTTTTTTTTATGCGAACGAGAATTTTCATGGGATAATTCGAAAGACCTTATTACCATATATATATATATATATATATATATAGAGAGAGAGAGAGAGAGAGAGAGAGAGAGAGAGAGAGAGAGAGAGAGAGAGAGAGAGAGAGAGAGACGAAAACTTTTGGGATAAACTGCCGATCAGTTTGTTTGTGTAAGATCTTAGTCGTCAGCGGGTTTTGTCAACAAGGCTCCCTGAGTAATTCCTTCCAACAACACTTCTTCAGGTGACTCCTCGTCTTCATTGCGGGAGGTCCTTCTTCAGATAATTCGAGGAGGATGAAGAATTGTCAAGAGCGATGCGAAATAGACTTCTCAGTAAAAGAAAAATAATTAAACTTTTCATGATGTTTGAGAGCCCTTTGAATAAATCGAACAGAAGTAAGGTTGAGAATAAAAACTGAATTAATTGTATGGAAGACTATAAGGAGAACCAGAATTTTCATGACATGATGAAAGTAAAATATCAGCCATGAATTTCTTTATATTAGGTCTCCTCGATAATTTCAATTCTGTTATAGCTTATAACAATTCGTATTATGTGGCGTATGTGACCTATCCTGATCTGTATTCCTTTAAGAAATAAATCTGCACATAAATATGCAGCACATTCATGTTCGTCACCTTCACCACGGTGCAGTGTATATATATATATATATATATATATATATATATATATATATATATATATATATATATATATTATATAATGTGTATATGTATATGTATGTTTGTATAATTGTATCGACAATAACTTAGGGGCGTCCAAAAATCGAAGACAGCATCTTTCCGGAAAAATTGAGCTCAAGTTAGATTTCAGGATAACTAACTGGAAAACTGCATTTACATTTCACCATTTGTAATTTGGTGTCGACACGTGTTTCGAATTACTTCGTCAGACTTCATCAGGACTACATTGGTTGCGTGATGGAATTACATTTCAATATAAAGGCTATGGTGGTGACTTTTTTTAGCGATAATTGATTGGTTTTAATAGAAATAAGAAGTGTGAATAACATATTTTCATCAACCACCGAGTAGCCTGAAGACGACTCCTGAGATACTTTTATAGATTGGCACGAGGAATCAAAGTCATTCAATTCTATACTCCTATATCTGTATATATTAATATATCCAGTACACACAAATATGAAATTTATTTCCATGAGAAAAAATCAATTATCATGTAAAATAGGTATATTTGATAAGTATCAATATTTTGCCTGAAAATTGCAACACGCAACCAACATTTCAAAAATTATCATTTATTATTTTGCTTAAGTTAGTCTCATGGCAACTGGTGTTTGCTCACGGTGTGTCCAAAGAATAGGTCATTGACCGGAGTAAAAAAAAAAAAAAGAAAAAAAAATCTAGTGATGACGTGTTTATAGACCTTGAAACCTTTACCAAATACCCTGAAGCATTATACTATCGAACTGCCGTTGGGAATAAGGATTCCTTCTGGAAGACAAGTCTGCTTTTAGTTTCATTTTTAGGTTTGAATCAGACTGTGGCCTTAACCGAGGGTAGATACTAGATAGGCAATAAAATAACTTGTCAAATTAACACAGGAAAGATTAATCTTCACAACAGCAAGGCACGAGTACTCGAGACAATTTTTAAAGGAATGTTTTTATCCTTATTTAGTACATTTAGAGGCTGTAATATATCTGATAGATATGCTAGCTTGAGTATTAGATGCTGTAATATATCTGATAGATATGCTAGCTTGAGTATTAGATGCTGTAATATATCTGATAGATATGCTAGCTTGAGTATTAGATGCTGTAATATATCTGATAGATATGCTAGCTTTAGTATCCATGACTCATTCTCGAAATAGATACAAAGATCTGATTTCTGTGGAGAGAAAATCAGCTAACACTCTCTCCGCAATGCAAATACGCAAATCAAAACTGCTCCACGTGGTAAACATCGCACTTTAGATTGGAGCAGCAAGCCATGAAACTCAGCACCTATTTCAGGACAGAGGTCCTCAAAAAGTTTGTCTTTCAGAGGGTGTGCTTTTACATAATTCACTGTTTTCACAGCAATCTGCAAAGCCTGACACAATTTATCATCAATGCATTTTGCAACAAGTGCCTCACGGTGGAGCATGTAGTGTGGGTTGACGACATTTCAGACCTTTTTTTTATGAAGGGAATGACTCCATTATGTTTACGTGTTGAAAAAAAAAATCTTTTGTGTCCCGGACCCGCTAGGACCTTCTCGGGGACACCCCGGGGTCGAGGACCCCAGTTAGGGAACCATTGGTATAATCCACAGTTGCTGCATATACACGAGGCCAGAGAAATTTCAATAAATCAGTGGTGGTTAAATTTATTTTCATATATATTTGGTAGGGCCTGTGACTTGAGTTCTGTGACTCAGGCTATGAAACTGGAATGCGTTCGATCCCAGCCAGCTAAAATCTAGAAGTTCACTCCTTTATGAATGGGTACAATTTATTGTTTGCTGAGCTCAAGATAAAGCCGTTGGGCATGCATCTGCACTTCTAAGGACTTACTGACATATCAGAAGGCTTTATAGGTCAGTTTGGTATAATAGGATTATGACTAGATTTTGCTTACTTGTCTTTCAATATTCGTCTTTTAATGGGTGTGATTCTATGTATCATCCCGGTATCTCGGCTATGAGAGAGAGGTGTGGACTGGTCAGGACAGATATTTTCATATGTTAGCTTTTTGCTGAACTACGGAAATTCCTTTGGTAGGAAACTAAAAACGATTAATTTTATGTAGGTAGATACATCGATAAGCTACACCTTCGATGCATGTCTGATGTTAGTTGAGAGAGGGAGAGAGAGAGAGAGAGAGAGAGAGAGAGAGAGAGAGAGAGAGAGAGAGAGAGAGAGAGAGATTCACCCACGTGATATACATACAGTTAGATAGCGTGATCGAATGATATCGGAGCAATAACTTCGTGGAAGAGTCATTTTGCCGTTAATAAAATCCCTCGTGATCTTTTGAGTTTGCTGAACCTTCACTCTTTTCCTTTTCCAGTGTCGTTCACATGTGAGGCAGGTAGACCCTTTTTTATCCAGATAAATGATGTCTTCATTATTATTATTATTATTATTATTATTATTATTATTATTATTATTATTATTAGGTTTGGTAGCTAAATAGAATTTTCAAGAGTAAAATAGATACAAGGTAATGCACAGGAAAATCGTTATCCAAGTGATGAATTTTCTGTTTGTGACAAAGAAAGAAAAAAAACCACAAACAGTCTAAATTTAGGTGTACCTTATGTACCAACAACAATTGAAAATGGAAAGTGATGAAAGCCAGGACAGTTGATGCTAATTAATTAATTTAGTTGAATAGGTATTCGATGCGACCAATTATTTTCATTTAAGCATCAATTGATTATCAAATCTATCAAGATAATTTCATTTGAAATTTTGAGAGAGAGAGAGAGAGAGAGAGAGAGAGAGAGAGAGAGAGAGAGAGAGAGAGAGAGAGAGAGAGAGAGAGAATTAATGAAGTTTCATGTAAAATTTTCAAATTCTCTAGAACTAAATCTTCATTTTTTGTCCGAAATTGTCATTGCTATAAAAAGCAATAATTGAATATAGGAAAAGCAATGCTGCAATTTCACTTGTCCATGAAAGCTTTTCATGTATTTTCTCAGGCACTAATGTGGATCAATGTAAGTGGCTTTTTTATTTGGAAGTTTCACATTGCTTTAATTTTGGTTTCTTATAATTGTTAAAGCTTTTACAAAATGCGTTGTAACTTGTTAAATGAGACAAGATTAATACTCAGGTTATATACCCGAATGTTGGTAAATTTTTATTTTGCATTTTAAAGATAGACATTGACCATAATTTTGACAGCTAAACTAAATGAACCAGAAAGGTCTTTAAAATGATGACGAGCTGGAGAGAAAAAAGGGATATAAATTCCACTACCGTTTAAGATGAAGCGTTTACCTTTTAAGATTTAGTGGTGGTCACTAAAGCATTTTTAAATGACATTTCTTTCCTTAAAAGGAAGTCGCAAGGCTCTTCTCTCATTTCTCTCGCCTCGGGCCATCTCTCTGATTGGAGCTCCGCCCCTGAAGCATTATGATTGGCTACAAAAATCCTACGCTGCCCCGATTGGTGACCGGTGATGTCATGCTCAGCGACGGTCGGAGATGAGATTTTACTTAGGTGAAATTTTCCAATTTAAATGGGCAAAACTGAGCATTTTTAAAATGAAAGCATAATAACTGTTTTCTTAAGCTATTTTCCAAAACCAACGTAATGATACAATTTAGTGTCATAGTAAGATATTAGTTTTGGAAAGTCAGACTCCCTGATCTGGTGACGTATGGCAACATTTTTAACCCCGTGAGCACCGGAGGATCCATGCGAACGGAAACAGTCAGGTGTGTTCAGTCATATCCGAGCCACGACCTACAACACACTTACCTGTCTTGTCTTCAGTGTTCGTGGAAAAGAAGTGTGGCGGTTATTCTCTCGCAAAATGGAATTAGCCACGGAGCGGCTTGTGTCGTATGGGCAATTAACAACGCCTCTTTCTTCCAGTTTCTCAGATTTGAACGATGTAAGTATTTATTGATTTATTTTTGTTCGCATTAAAGTTCTATTTAATTTTGTTCTCTTAGTGAATATATGTTTTTCTTTTATGTAAACTCACTTTGATCAGGAGTACATTGGTACTTATTTAAACATGTAAAATAAGTTTAGGGTTGAAGAAAACTGATTTATATATATATATATATATATATATATATATATATATATATATATATATATATATATATATATATATATAAAAACATGCATGCTGAGCTTATGTCTTGAATATAGGCCAATTTATGTAAAACAGTTTGAGAGATATTTCCTGCACAGCTATAATTGGATTTGTAAAGGGAAATTAATATATAATATTCGCTAGCAGTAGACACATTCTACTATAAATATTACTTTCATGGTATTGCTGAAATTACCATCTGTGAATAGTGGTTTATAAATAACGTTATAAACATTAGAATTATTGGTTGCAGCCCTCTTCAAGGGCTTTAGTACCATCGACACACAAAATAGTGGGCTAATGACACGTAACTGATATTGGGTATCCTAGGAGCGATAGAATTAATCGAAGCATTATTTCAGGCCGAAGACAAGTCTGATCTCTTTCCTTCTCGATTTCCAGGTCTGGTTGGACATTGCTTCAATGCTAAACGAAGATTTAAATGTCACTGACTTAATCACGTCAGAGGAACAACCTGCATCGCAGGATGAACAACAACAACAGCTGCAGTTACCCCAGGCCAGTGACCCATGTATTTCCCCCATTACATATCCGCCAACTCCTCCAGTGCCTGAGTGCGAATTGCCTAAGGAAATTGCTGTCAGCTGCCCTCCCCACCAAAAGGTTGTTGGGGGTTTACCCTCGATGGCGACAGCCTTTCCTTCCACCACCAAGCGAGACTACGAGCATGTTGTTCCCCAGCAACAACAGCAACAGCAGCAGCAACAACAGCCATTGTATCGCCAACACCAGCCCCACCAAGAACAGCATCATTATCAGCAACTACAACCTCAACAGCAGTATGGTGGCTGTGTCGTAGAATCTCAAGCTCCTGTTTCTAACGCCCCTGCAGGAGGCACTCCCTGTGGTCCTTATCCTGTCTACGGACAGTTTTATACTTCGAATCCACATCCCGCTGCGATGTCAACGCCTTATACAACAACTAATACCATCTCTCATCCCGCAGCTCCGATATCTCACAACACATCCCAGACACCTGTTCATCCCACCTACACCACCACTCACACAGTTACACCCACAGCTAGTTTTGGAAGTATGTATCAGTATTGGGGAGGGTCAGGGGTTATTCTGACGCCTCCATCGTCACCGCACGCCCCTAGTGTAGTCGCAGCGCCCATACTCTGCCCACCCACAGCTCCACCTCAAAGCGTCCATCAGCAACCACCTCGTCCTAGACGCCGCCGTGCCCGTAGAAAAGTCATCATCCATAATTGCCCCCACCCAGGATGCACGAAGACCTACACGAAGTCCTCCCACCTGAAGGCCCACCTGAGGAC
>NC_090725.1:258374644-258379644 GCF_036898095.1 Palaemon carinicauda | reverse complement strand
TAAATTTCAGTAAAGGCATTCATTGGAAATAAGAACATTTTTCAGTGGCGATTTCAGATCTTCCTCAAAACAATACGTTAAATGCTATGAACGGCAGTAATTGAAATTCAGTTATCGGTTTTTAATTTGGGAAATACTTTTACTTAAAAAAAAACTACATATAAGAAGACTTCCTTTCATATGCATAATACAATCGAATTTGTCCTTGGCAATCCGGAGCCAGTGACGATCAATGTCATCAAGAACTAGATACATTAAATTCAAGGCAGCATCGGCGTGGACAATTGATTGAGTTTGCTTTGGAATACGCGTCTTGCTGCCCTGAAAGTATGAAGATAATTTTGTAGTAATATGTTATCCATCAATTACCCTTGAAGCTTAACTGGAAATTTTTAATTAGCATCCCAGTAATATTGGTATGATATAGTAGTCTTTTATATAATATATATCAGATGATACACCTTTACCTGATTATAAATTAGTATGCAATTTTTCTTTGAATGGCAACATATGAATTGAAGTTACGTACCGTTTGAGATTTGGCTGTAAGGTTGCTTTGATGTGCTTTGATGTTATTCGTTGAATTGTTATCTTCTTTTGTATAATGGAGACGATTCATAAGAAAATATTCATGTTATATATACGTTTGCTTATATATGTCCGTATTTGAGTATATTTGTCATTAAATGATTGAATTTTTTCCCAAATGTATTCATGTAGATAAGCATTTATTAAAGCATTTATTACGCTCTCGCATATATATACACACAGACACACATACACACACACACATATATATATACATATATATATATATATATATATATATATATATATATATATATATATATATACTGTATATGTGTGTATATATATATGTATATATATATATATATATATATATATATACTGTATGTGTGTGTATATATATATATATATATATATATATATATATATATATATATATATATATATATATATATATATGCAGTGTGTGAGAGAGGGGAGGAGAGACGGAGACAGAGAGACAGGAAGAACCACGCCACGAAGTTACGGACTCTGAGATATCGATCGTATTCTACGACACTTCCTTTGAGAGCACCTGCTCTTCTCCGAGGGAGAGGGGAGGGTTTCCTCCCAGTCTCGCGTTCCTTATCTTTTCTTTTCTCTCTGACTTCATTAATGAGGATACGGCTACCACGGTCATTCATTATTCCATACATAGCACTCCATCGCTGCCTGTTTTATTTTATTTTTTAGCGTCATTTCGGTCATCTGTTTTCCCTCTTTCAATTCATTTTTCCTCTTGCTCCTCCTTTGCATCCTTCTGCTTGCCTATTTTTTCTATAGTTCAACAAATAGATCTATTTTTTCTTAATTTTGTACTACATTTAAGTGCCGTTATTTTAATTCTTGTAAGTCTTCATTCAATTATTTTGTGAATTTAGTACCTGTCTAAATTAGTTATGAAACAATGTACTCATCTTTTGCCAAATTTATTCCTAATGCAATGAAATATTTATATCGAGTTTGCTTGGCAATACTGTCTTTGTATGATATGAAAGATATTGAATTGATTAGTATGTACTGTATGTAAATGTAGCTACGACGACCACGTTTATTTGGTCATGAGACTAAAAGTGTGTTGATTTTATATGACTTCAAGACTATTCGTATTTTAAGGCTCTATTTTTATATTTGTCCACTTTAATCACCCAAGGAGAAACTTGCTGCTAACCCGTTCGAAACAGGTGAAAATTATTTTGAATAAGGTAAAAACTACATGATCTAAATACGCATTCTTTGCACATTTAGTTGTCTAAATCCTTAAATATACCATGAGTACAATCGCTTTAAAAGAAAAAAAACTTAGATATAGTAAAAATCGAATAGCTCTGACTAAGTATATAAAGTACAGTATATAATTACACTTGTCAATAATAATGTTTATCTCGGAATAAGTTTTATCCAATTGTTTTGCTTAGGGTAAGCCTTTGAATCGAAGTGTTATAACATTTTCTTGTGCTGTTACATTTTTTTTCATAAATTTTTATCATTGATTGTTGCGAAATTTTAACTACACAAGTAACTATCGAGTTACTGCTGTTTAAACAAAATCCGTACTTGCATGTAGTGTTCAAAGAAATGTATGTATATATATATGTATATATATATATATATATATATATATATATATATATATATATATATATATATATATATATATATATATATATAAATGTGTGTGTGTCACATAGAATAATTAGATGCCTCTCTAATAAGAAGTGTATAAAAAGCTATTAAGAGAGGATTCTCGATGAAGATTTCAGCCAATGTCGAAACATAGGAACTCTCTCCCTTCTCTTGTAGTCAGACTTGCAATATTCATTCCATCGCTCTCTACTAAAGTTTCCAGACTTCATAGATGAAAAGGGAGAGTTTATGAGGGGAGCAACTTTTGATATATCTTGCTCCCATGTGGGTTTGTTTACACAATGTGTAAATATGTGTCCCATTCCTTTTGCCAACCGTCGTTTCCTACTTAGAGGGATGACTCTAGAAGGAAATTTCCTTCCGCTTAAGGAAACTCCTCTAATATTCCTCCTTATTTAACTTTTTTTTTTCTTATTCAGAGTAACACAATATTATGTGTGTATATATATATATATATATATATATATATATATATATATATATATATATATATATATATATATATATGATTATGGAATTAACACTAAGAGACAGAAAAGAGTAACATATATATGTGAGTAAACTAAAGTACGGGATTTTATAATGGACATGGGCAAATCTATAATGAAAATGAGGGATAATAGATAGACATCATAAATAACAGAATGAGTCCCTGCAGATTGCAAAAGCAGGGGAAGGAAGAGAAGACAATGGATTGACGAACTAAAAGTTTGCGGGAGTGGAGTGTCATAGAAAGACCACAAACATGTAAGTGAAAGGACATGCCTGAGGCCGTTGTTCTGCAGTGAACTAGTAACGGTTGGTGATTATATATGTGTGTATATATATGTATATGTATATATATATATATATATATATATATATATATATATATATATATATATATAATGTGTGTGTATAATTTTACATAAAAGTTTACCTTTTGCACAAAATATTTCAGTGAAGCTTCTGGTTCAACGCCTTTACGAACGTTAGCATTGCTATAAAATTCGATGACCTGAAGATGATCTATTAGCCTTACGGTACAAGTCAGGTATGCAAAGCGAGTCATCTTCAAAAAATGCCTTGAACGTCCCACCCTTAAAACATTGAAGTCTTCCCAAATGGTTATAATCAGAAAATCATGGCAAAGATTTTTTAAAACACGCCGACGCCCTCGGAAATGTGACACGCGAAGTCTCGGATGCGTTTTCTATTGCTGGCTTCGGGGATTTATGAATGTATAGCTGCGTAAAAGACGTGACATATTGGCACCATTGATTTATATTTTCCATGTCCGAGTGATTCTTCCTCTGGTAGTCATATTCAGTTTTCGTCTTTTAATGTTTAGCTTAGGACTTTTTTTTGAGTTAGTATTGAAGTTACAAAATCTATTTTAAGTTGGTAAATCTATTTAGTGTTAGTAATGAAGTTACAAATTCTATTTCGAGTTATTAATGAATTTACAAAATCTGTTTCGAGTTAGTAATGGATTTATAAAATCTATTTTGAGTCAGTATTGAAATTAGAAAATCTATTTCGAGTTAGTAATGAACTTACAAGACCTATTTCGAGTTGGTAATAAAGTTACAAAATCTATTTAGAGTTAGTAATGAATTTGCAAATTCTGTTTCGAGTTAGTAATGGATTTACAAAATCTATTTCGAGTTAGTTTTGAAGTTAGAAAATCTATTTCGAGTTAGTAATGAACTTACAAAACCTATTTCGAGTTGGTAATAAAGTTACAAAATCTATTTCGAGTTAGTAATGAGCTTACAAAGTCTACTTCGAGTTAGTGATGAATTTACAAAACCTATTTCGAGTTGGTAATGAATTTAGAAAATCTATTTCGAGTTAGTAATGAATTTACAAAATCTATTTCGAGTTAGTAATGAATTTACAAAACCTATTTCGAGTTAGTAATGAATTTACAAAATCTATTTCGAGTTAGTAATGAATTTACAAAATCTATTTCGAGTTAGTAATGAACTTACAAAACCTATTTCGAGTTGGTAATAAAGTTATAAAAGCTATTTCGAGTTAGTAATGAACTTACAAAGTCTACTTCGAGTTAGTAATGAATTTACAAAACCTATTTCGAGTTAGTAATGAATTTACAAAATCTGTTTCGAGTTAGTAATGAATTTACAAAATATATTTCGAGTTAGTAATGAACTTACAAAACCTATTTCGAGTTGGTAATAAAGTTATAAAAGCTATTTCGAGTTAGTAATGAACTTACAAAGTCTACTTCGAGTTAGTAATGAATTTACAAAACCTATTTCGAGTTAGTAATGAATTTACAATATCTGTTTCGAGTTAGTAATGAATTTACAAAATCTATTTCGAGTTATTAATGAACTTACAAAACCTATTTCGAGTTGGTAATAAAGTTATAGAAGCTATTTAGAGTTAGTAATGAACTTACAAAGTCTACTTCGAGTTAGTAATGAACTTACAAAACCTATTTCGAGTTAGTAATGAATTTACAAAATCTATTTCGACTTAGTAATGAATTTACAAAATCTATTCCGAGTTAGTAAGGAATTTACAAGATCTATTTCGAGTTAGTATTGAAGTTAAAAAATCTATTTTGAGTTAGTGATGAATTTACAAAATCTATTTCGAGTTAGTAAGGAATTTACAAAATCTATTTTGAGTTAGTATTGAAGTTAAAAAATCTATTTCGAATTAGTGATGAACTTACAAAATCCAGTTTGCATACTTTTTGAATATTAGGCATCACCGAACTTTGAGTATTAATTTTCGTATTTTTACGATTCTGATTCTTTTGTATACATATTTAT
>NC_090725.1:258364644-258372144 GCF_036898095.1 Palaemon carinicauda | reverse complement strand
TAGGCTATTGTAATGATATGAATTCCTAACTATGGAATCTTTTTCTTATTTGATATTTTATAGTGATTGTTATTATTATTATTATTATTATTACTATCCAAGCTACAACCCTAATTGGAAAAGCAAGATGCTATAAGCCCAGGGGCTCCAATAGGGAAAAATAGCCCAGTGAGGAAAGGAAATAAGGAAATAAATAACTGAAGAGAACAAATTAACAATAAATCATTCTAAAAAAAGTAACAACGTCATAACAGATATGTCATATAAAAACTACTAACAACGTCAAAAACAAATATGTCATATATAAACTATAAAAAGACTCATGTCCGCCTGGTCAACAAAAAAGCATTTGCTCCCACTTTGAACTTTTGAAGTTCTACTGATTCAACAACCCGATTAGGAAGATCATTCCACAACTTGGTAACAGCTGGAATAAAACTTCTAGAGTACTGCATAGTATTGAGCCTCGTGATGGAGAAGGCCTGGCTATTAGAATTAACTGCCTGCCTAGTATTACGAACAGGATAGAATTGTCCAGGGAGATCTGAATGTAAAGGATGGTCAGAGTTATGAAAAATCTTATGCAACATGCATAATGAACTAATTGAACGACGGTGCCAGAGATTAATATCTAGATCAGGAATAAGAAATTTAATAGACCGTAAGTTTCTGTCCAACAAATTAAGATGAGAATCAGCAGCTGAAGACCAGACAGGAGAACAATACTCAAAACAAGGTAGAATAAAAGAATTAAAACACTTCTTCAGAATAGATTGATCACCAAATATCTTAAAAGACTTTCTCAATAAGCCAATTTTTTGTGCAATTGAAGAAGACACAGACCTTATATGTTTCTCAAAAGTAAATTTGCTATCGAGAAACACACCTAAAATTTTGAAAGAGTCATACAAATTTAAAGAAACATTATCAATACTGAGATCCGGATGTTGAGGAGCCACTGTCCTTGACCTACTTACAATCATACTTTGAGTTTTGTTAGGATTCAACTTCATACCCCATAACTTGCACCATGCACTAATTTTAGCTAAATCTCTATTAAGGGATTCACCAACCCCAGATCTACATTCAGGGGATGGAATTGATGCAAAGAGAGTAGCATCATCTGCATATGCAACAAGCTTATTTTCTAGGCCAAACCACATGTCATGTGTATATAGAATGAAAAGTAATGGGCCAAGAACACTACCCTGTGGAACACCGGATATCACATTCCTACACTCACTATGGTGCCCATCAACAACTACTCTTTGAGATCTACTACTTAAAAAATCAATAATAATGCTAAGAAACGACCCACCCACTCCCAACTTTTTCAGTTTGAAAACAAGGGCCTCATGATTAACACGGTCAAAGGCAGCACTAAAATCAAGGCCAATCATACGAACTTCCCGACCACAATCAAGGGATTTCTGTACTGCATTGGAGATTGTAAGAAGGGCATCACATGCTCCAAGGCCTTTACGAAAACCAAATTGCAAACTAGGGAATAGATGATTACCTTCAGCAAACCTATTAAGACGTTTTGCCAGAAGACGTTCAAAAACTTTAGATAATATGGGAGTTATGGAAATTGGGCGGTAATCAGAGGGACTTGAGCTACCACAAACACATTTACATAGAGGAGTAACATTACCAATTCTCCAACAAGTGCTAAAAGCTCCTCTTCTTGCTAACTTACGCAAAATAACAGATAACTTTGGAGCTAAGAAATCTGCTGTCTTTATAAAAAACAAAGGAAAAATACCATTTGGGTCTACACCTCCATAAGCATCAAGGTCCATCAACAGAGCTTTAATCTCACGAGATCGAAAAGCTAAACTAGTTAGTTTAGCCTCAGGAAAACAGGAATGAGGAAGTTCAAGTTTTTCATTACTCTGTTTACTGTCAAAAACATCAGCCAAAAGGGTTGCCTTTTCCTTTGGACAGAGAGTGACTGAGCCATCTGGTTTAAGTAAAGGAGGAACTGTTGCATCTACACCAAAGAGTGCAGATTTAAGGGTAGACCACCATTTATGTTCCTGAGTTGTACCAGAAAGTGTTTCTTTTATGATTAAATTGTACTCCTTTTCAGTTGAGGCATAAACTCTCTGAGCAAAAGCTCGAAGCTGAGTATAGTTGTTCCAGGTCAAATCTGATCTGTTACCCTTCCAAAGGTGATAGGCCTCCTGCTTCTCCAAATAAGCACGTCTACAATCATCATTGAACCACGGTTTGTCCTTCATTCGGTACCTTAGCACACGAGAAGGGATACGCCTATCAATTATGTTGACTAGATTCTCATTCAAAGAGACAACAGGATCTACACTATTATATAATTGTGACCAATTCAAGGACAAAAGATAATGCAAAATCCCATTCCAGTCTGCTTGGGATTTCATATAAATTTTACAGGAATATGATATATCAGGGACAGGCTGCTCAGTCTTCACTAATAATGAAATCAAGGCATGATCAGAAGTCCCGACTGGAGAACCAACCTTACTAGTTATAACGCCAGGGGAGTCAGTGTATACGAGGTCCAAGCAATTACCAGACCTGTGAGTAGCTTCATTTATGATTTGCTCACAGCCTGATTCAGAGGCAAAGTCTAAAGCTCTTATGCCATGGCGATCGGTAGGAGAGATAGAACTTAACCACTCCCTATGGTGAGCATTAAAATCACCAACAAAGACAAAAGAAGCCTTTCTATCATCTTCTTGTATCTTAGCCATAATGGTAAGAAGACAATCGAAGATAGAATCATCCATTTAAATTGAACGACATTTTATTTAATATATGATCGAAGTCTTACACATATCTCATAGTTTCTCATTACCATACAATTAAAGACCTTGCTATTACACGAGAGGGGACCATATAATGACTGCTAGTTCTATACATGAACTTATAATACAGCAGTACCCTGCATTTTATACATAATCTTATTCAAGTGCTAAATAATGCCTAAATAAAGGCCTATCATGTCTTGGTGCTAATTAAAGGCCATATCCTCACAGGTCTCAGTAATTTCCGGAGAATAGTTTACATCCTTGGATTTGAATCGACCTCCTACTTTCTCATATGAAGTTTAAAAGTGTCTGTGGCAAGAATACTGGAGGCAAAATAGCGCTGATAAATATATTGTTCATGTACATTAATTCTTTGCACATTATTATAGGGAGAGAATTTTCTAGCTTGGGAATGCGACGTCTTATTTAATGTGATTTTGATTGGCGTCAGAATTGTCTAAAACGTTGCCAATAGAACTTTTCCTAAACAGTAGTTTAGATACATTTGAAGGAGTTCATGTTGTTGCAGGGAATTTGCTACTGGACGGCTAGTAATTTCGAATCTCTTTTGTTATCCTCCAATGTGACATATGACTGTTCTTTGTAGAGACTTGAATACAGACCTATTTTGAGACTGGCCATGACCTAAGAAGCGATTGAACGTCACACGGAATCGATTCGCATTTATTTTCATTCTAGCGTGAGGTTTGTGCCACATGGCAGAAACCACTTGGGTTTCCTTTAGCGTCATATGAAGCGATAAGCGATGGGTCAATGGCTATGTGTTTTGCGGTTGGGAGCTTCTGATGTGGTATGTGATTGCAGATGCTCCCGGAGGTTATTCCACAAATGCTACGCTCTCCACCCGTTATAGCAGGATCTTTCCCGTCTAATAAAGAACCTTTGTTTGGCTGTATCAATAATTCAGTTGAGGTATTCAGTGATAGATTTTTTTATAACTAACTTTCCTGATTGAGGTATAGGTCTTTTTGCGATGTCCAAACAGTTTTGGTCTCTTGATACTGTTATTACTGTTTCTAAATATTGCATTAGACATTTCTAATATTGAAACAATGTAAGAGGAAAATTTCTTATACTGATAGCGTAATTCTAAATCAAGGCTGAGAGAGAGAGAGAGAGAGAGAGAGAGAGAGAGAGAGAGAGAGAGAGAGAGAGAGAGAGAGAGAGAGAGAGAGAGAGAGAGAGAGAGAGAGAATATATATTACTCATGTTACGACCGTCGATTATGTCGCGTGTCTTCCTCGTGACGTTACGCTTTCGTGATGACGATGACCTCATCATCGCCTTGGAAGATGCTGAGGTAGCTGGAGGCGCCACAATCCATACGCGCGTGTGCACGCGTGCGTTTTCTTCACGTAGCTTCGGCAGAGAGCGTCTTGTTCCACGCCGCGGAGCCAGACGTCTCAAATGGCAGTATAGATCTCTTAATGGCATAAATCTGTGTGTATTTCGTCCTGAGCCAATAAAAGGAGAGAGAGAGAGAGAGAGAGAGAGAGAGAGAGAGAGAGAGAGAGAGAGAGAGAGAGAGAGAGAGAGAGAGAGAGGTGGCACTCTCCCTTTGGGTATTGATAAGCAGTTAGTTAGGGAAATTACGTATATATATTTAGGTTTCTTAGTTTTCCTGAATTGTCACGGGCGTTAAACTTCAAATACCATTGGGGGCAATCATTAAAGACTGGAATTGGTTAAACCTATTTCTGGTCGTTGATATTAAAAACAAAAATCTACAATAATCCTATATAAATCACTTCCTTGCTTTTCAGAAAAGGTTCTACAATGTCTTATTTTTTTAAAGAAGAAAAGGTATTCAAAATATCAATTGCCTTGTTATAAGCTTTATTTGTAATTTACATATTCAACTACTTCTGAGTATTTGCAAATCTTTTTTACGCAGTTAACCTTTTTCATTCTTTCAGACATTATAAGATTAATGTAAATCTGCAATGAATATATTAATATACCTACCAAGATATTTCTGTAGCATCGAAGTAACTTCCAAATAAAATTAGTTTTTACATTCGATAAAGCTATAGCTTATATGCCTTCATGAAAAGCGGAAAAGAAATATGAAAATATTCATTGTATTAAAATCATTTTTTGGTAAAGGAAAACTACTATCTAATATCAAATTTCTTTATTTTTTTTTTTTCAAAACTCTACATTGCCATAAGTATTACTCACACTTACGGATTAAATTAGGATAATATAATAAGTACTAATCTGGCCCTTTGGTTTTCCTTTTTGGGAGAAAGACGTTAAAAAATAAAATCTTTGCAGAATAGTTGGCACTTGAATTCTAATGAATCTTTTGTCTGGGCAATGTAAGAGGAAAATCTTTTGCTTTGCATAGTCATAAAAGAGATACAGATGGAAACAGTGTGATTGATAGACCATTTATATCCTCATGCAGGCGGACATTAAAAGAAAATCGTTTGCAATCTCCATCCCTAATTGCTACTGGTTATAACTGTTGCAATTCGTTGCTTTGTCTTTGATGATAATTTCTTGTTTTACAGAGCTCAGAATTTTCTTAATTTTCAATAATGTATATTAAATTTGAAAAAAAATAAACATCCTTATTTTCATTTATTCATCATATGTTTTTATGTTTAGTTTAACAAAACTGGAATCGTTTCAACTCTTGAAATAAGTCGCCACATGATCTGTGCAGTCGTTTGTTGTCTTATTAGTTCCCGTGAACTTTTCAAAATATTTTGTGGAAAGCCAAATTTCTTTCGAACTTTTCAAAAGCAAAACTTAAAATTTGCCTCTTTAGTACATTATGAGTCTCCTAAGGGATTTTGAAGGATTCTAGTCTTAGAATACGGGGTTTCTTAGAATTTTAAGTTTATGTAAAGAAATCTTTAATCAGTTTTCAATTATATTATGGGGTGATTCTATTCTATAGACCAATGCTTATAAATGGTTGTATAAATTTTTGCATGTATGTACTCGTGTGTGTGTATATATATATATATATATATATATATATATATATATATATATATATATATAATATATATATATGTGTGTGTGTGTGTGTGTGTGTGTGTATGTGTATGTATGTGTATATATGTATGCTACAAAGGGGACTTAAAGCAGAAATTTAAACATTTTATGATATATTTATAAAGATCAATCAAGCTTTCAGGGACCCATCTTTCCCATCGTCAGGCTAAAGCATAAACAATAACACATTCATGAAAACAAATCTGTTAAACCAGTAAAATTCAGTTTCTTTAGCAATTTCAAACGTCTAAAAATGAAAGCTGAAAAATTAATCATTATTAATTTTTAGAAAAAAAGTTTCACCGGACTGTCCAAAAACGATGTTAGTCACTCCGTTTTCATTTAAAGTAAGCTCTTGTAAAACATTTCTTTTTAGAGCTTTTATGTTTATATACCATTTCATTATAAGTGTATTTTCCTTTGTAAATCTTGAATGGTTTTCTGTGTAAACATACGCCTATAAGGGTCTATTATACTGAAGTGAAGTGAACATTTTCCAGAGTGAGACCCTCAGGTGTTTCATAAAATGTTTCATTTATTGGATAGATTATGATAAAGTAAATAATCCAATTTGTTTATGCTTAATAAAGCACTAAGAAAGTATACAGGAGTACTTTCGTTTAGCGAAATTAAGCAATGTGGTATGTGCCTAGTTATTGCATGGATGTTCAATGGATAAAGGTCAGTACCTGAAAATCCTTGGGATAGGGTGTTGCACTGTCACCTGTAGACTATTTCCCAGTGAGAATGCCGGTTATGTTTAAAGGGTAAGAGCAGGCAGGCAGGCAAATAGCAGCGAATTCGTTTACTACATACGTCGAGTTACCCTATTTATTGTAAATATCTCCTAGAGAAATATATATTTTAGCTACTAATTCTAATGATCTTAATATCTTTTTCCCCTGCAACATAACACATTCCTCTTGAAGGTTGCTAACTCGAGGGTTTTGAGTAAATTTCTTCCTCTCAAAGTATACGCAGCACACAATTCAAGCAATGATGCAGAAGTTATTTGAGTGGTGAATTTAGGGAAATAATTAATTATTTCAGGAGAATGTTTACTGCAGGGGAAAGGATTGAAAATTGTGTTATACCTAAATTGTTAGTGATTGTATAAGCTAAAAGAATTGAAGTATATACTTATGTTGTTATATTTGTTGATATATAGAAGCATCTCTCAATCTTGAGATTGTTTATGGCTATGCGATTAGCATTGAATTTTAGAGGATGATTATACACATTTTTATTTGATATCTCCAGTTAGACTGTCACAGCAAGACAAGATGAATAGCTATAACAGTTTGAATATAACAGGAGAAGGAAAAGCAATCCGATCTTATTCATTCCTTTTAGGGACTTATTTCCATATCTGTATGACCCTATGGCAGGAAATAAGAAGTTATCCAACAAACTGTATCAGCCACAACGGCAACAAACAGCTTTTGCATGTACTGTAGTGTATCGACAGGTGGTAGAGGGCAAGCGAGCTCATGTACAGAGAGCCATCTTTCCGCCCAGCTGAGCATAGCGCCTGAGAGAGAGAGAGAGAGAGAGAGAGAGAGAGAGAGAGAGAGAGACCCCAGTGTCATTCTAGTTCTGGCTGTGTAAGTCAAGTGACTATGACACTAGTGGGTTGGGGTAGAGTAGGGATAGGGATAGGGATGGATACAATGGCTCTAGA
>NC_090725.1:258354016-258361644 GCF_036898095.1 Palaemon carinicauda | reverse complement strand
CAGTACACATTAAATTTACCAATAGATATAGAGTATGAGTTTAGAGTTTTTTCATAAGTTCAACTGCAGTAGTTAGAAGGCTCTTTCTTTGATGGAAGTTGAACTCTTATGAACCACCGATGGCATCCATTTCCCATACGTACCCCCTCAACCAGCACCATAAATCTTAGCACGTAACCCCCTCATTTACAACCCTTCTTTAACAAAACGGGATCGATCGCTTCAGTCGAGGCATTACAAGGTTTTGATATGGCAGCCGACTAAGTCACACTTGGGGTAACTGTTGATTATGGATCTTTAGATATATGAAGGGAGGTGGGAGATGGGGATAGAGGTGAGGAGTGTGTGATTTTGGGAAATGGGGATTGATGAGGAATCTTACGAGGGAGAAAGAATGGATGGGTTGAGGGTCATTAACATAAAGCCTCATTACCCATCTGTGATTTTCCTGTACGTTGATGGCACTGCCGATTCTAATGGTATGATTAAGGGAAGGAGTGCGAGGGGGACGGGTTTCATATTACTCTTTTCAGCGATATTCTTCCCGTATAAACAATTTTGTTTGTTGAATCTTCTTGATAACCGTAACTAACTTAATTACCAATATTTATCGTTTCCTTACCTATAACAGTTTATTTTCTTCATTAGTTAAAAGCAAATAGCATAACCCAAATACCTGTCTTCTGATGAAACTATTTCTATGACTCATTTGCATGAAATCATTGAAATTAGAAATTACGTTTACAGGAGTAAATAAAAAGACATCTAAACACACACATGAACAATAAACAGGCAAGAATGTCAATATTTTCTTGTGTATAGTAAAGAAAACTTTTACCAGTATTTATTGAAAAATTTTGATGAGACAGACATGTCATGAAAACGTGATGATCTCTAAATTTTCAGCGTCTTCTATAAATCCCTATATTCTGCTCATGAAGTTTGCACGACAGTTTCATCGTGTAGTCAGTAGGCCCTTGTTTTCAAACCTTTGCGGATGGGAGATTGTCAATCTTTCAAATGATAAAGCTTTTTGCCTCGATTCAGCGTCCCGAGTATATAGTATTTTAGCTGCGGTTGCTGAATCTAAGATCCTGCAAACTTTGGCTGAATCTCCTAACAAAGATCCAGATAAAATAACTATTTAGCTCATTTGAAATTTTAGAGGTCACGCTTTTATATAAATTGTCTTTGGAGAAACATATTTGCTTTATATGTTTTTTAATTAATCACATAATTTGTAACATGAGTCTTCCAAGACTTCTTGAGGTCTTACTATCTCGAGGAAACTTTTTATTTTTCTTTATAATTTATTCAACCTGTTCTGAACATTATTCTCCTTTCGAGACTTCAACAGGTGCCCCCATCTTTAATGATTTGTCAAAACTTGAAATTTTGTTAAAATCGTTTCCATGATATAGACGGTAATCTTTGGTTGTAGTAGCCTATTGAAAACGTCCCTGCCTGGCAATTTGTTTAACGGGAGTTCGAAATCCACTCTAGCTCAATAGTTGTATAGTATAGGCTACCTGCTGAGTTATCAGGAGCCATTGCCAGGCCTTCCCTGGTCCCAGCTTGATGGCGATGCGGTATGGGCGCTGATTATGTGTATATATGGTAGATCTATAGGGCATTGTCCTGTCGTTCAGGTATCTCTTTATGCTGTTTAATCGTTCTTTGTATTCAGATCTTTTAAGGTTTTGACTCATGGGGCTGGTGAATCTCCCCCTTTAATGATAATAAACATACTAGGCCCAAAATTTTTGAATGATCATTTTAAATCATGTAGTTGAAATCCTGGAACTTCAGAAGTTCAAATTTGGTGCAAGTACTTTATTGTTGAACAGGTTTGCAGGGATCTCGTTTTAAAATTGATTTGCCCTCCATTTTCTTATTAATTTTACTGTGTTATAAATAGTATTATGTTTGTTCCCTTCTTGGTATGTATGAAATTATCGGCATTAAACTGGATTTTCGAGACAGATAACGACTCTATTTGTATTATGAATAACACCAGTAATGCCAAATATGATGATACCGTTTGAAATTGAGTTTTATAACTAGGATTATCAAACAATAACACCTTTACCAAAGTTTTTCAAACATCCCCCGATAAGATTCATATAACATAAAACCTTTTAATATTATTATTATTATTATTATTATTATTATTATTACTAATAGAATAAACGTTGTCTTATGCCAGCATCCAAAAGAATATAATACACAAGGAAAAAAAACCCAGAAAATTCCAGTTGTATTAATATTAAGAGATATGATTAAAAGTCATCGGTTAAAGAATGTACAATTTAAGGTAAATAAAGCGTGCCTATTTACATCCTCATTTCAGGAATCAATTTAAAGGCAACAATGATGCAAGACCGGTAAAGGTTAGGTGTATTTTGGAAAAAGAAAAAGCAAGCGTGTTTATAAACGGAATAGATAAGGCTACGGGATCTTTGAATCTTAATTTCGGTTAGGATGACATCATCATGATTTAAAAGTCGATTTTGTTTATTTAGTGTCATAGTTATTGTAAGATGCTGATGTTCTTGAAAACGCCCCTTCCAGAAAATCTTGATACCTTAACCAGCAATGATCTTGAAGTTGTAAAAACCTGGTTGTATTTTAGGAAGATTATCTAAAAAATATCAGGAAAATCCAAATATCGGAGGATTTTCGTAATTGTCTTGGCCTGAGAGAGAGAGAGAGAGAGAGAGAGAGAGAGAGAGAGAGAGAGAGAGAGAGAGAGAGAGAGAGAGAGAGAGAGAGAGAGAATGATTTTCGTAATTGCCTTGGCCTTTCGACTTCAGAGAGAGAGAGAGAGAGAGAGAGAGAGAGAGAGAGCGAGAGAGAGAGAGAGAGAGAGAGAGAGAGAGAATGATTTTCGTAATTGCCTTGGCCTTTCGACTTCAGAGAGAGAGAGAGAGAGAGAGAGAGAGAGAGAGAGAGAGAGAGAGAGAGAGAGAGAGAGAGAGAGAGAGAGAGAGGGTTAAAAACATCATTTGAGAACGCAATGTAAAATTCTTGTGTCGCTAAAAGGGGGTCTCATCTGCACGATTAATCAGCTCAGGTACCTCGTAAAAGGCAAGGCGTGAAGTCACACGAGCATGTCTTCAAAGGAAAAAGTATTTTCTTCGGTTGTATAAAGTTTATATAAACAGCGTTTATGGAAAAGTAAATTGTTTTTAATTGTGAATGGTAATAGGGCATAACGTTTTCGTTGTGTTCATAAATCATTTGATAGTTATTAATTTTTCGTACGGTGTCGCTGTTTTGCTCCTTGCTGTTTAGAACTTTATTTATTTTGGAAGTAAATAGGCTTTTTTTCTTCCTTCTCCTTTTCCACTTTGTTATTACTGCTGCCACAGCTGCTGATAATAATTTCGTCTATTATTATCATCGTCATTTTTATCATCTTTATGATAGTCTTTCTTCATCGTGGCCATCAAAATCTTTTATAAACCCATGTTAGCATTATAAGGTTTACTGAGAAATAAATGAGGTATTATTTTCGTATTTTGAATATTGTTTTGAAACTAATTTCCATTAAGTTAGATTCGGTCATATTTTCATGACTCAATTACTTTATAAAATGTAATCCCCTATGTTATTTACAACGAATGGTTGTTGTGGATACTGCAAGAACAATAAAGGTGAAAAAATAAGCTATAAAGTATGACTATGCTGGAAGAAAACGGAGATCACAAGTAAAGGGCAGTGAAACATTTATATAGAAAATTAAAAAGTGAACAGACAGATGGAGAAAAGAGCATTTTTTTTTTGTGATTACACGTAAAACTCTCTCTCTCTCTCTCTCTCTCTCTCTCTCTCTCTCTCTCTCTCTCTCTCTCTCTCTCTCTCTCTCACACACACACACACACACACACATCTGGTATAAATTTGCATCATTCATTCTGTATTGGTTTTCTTACAGTAAAATCTAAAGCAAATAAAAAAAATCCATGCAGCTCTAATGGTTACAAGCGTTCAATACATCCAAGAGAGACTTTGAAAAAATACTTTTGTTGACTATTTTCAAGAATATGTATCTTAATGTTTGACACGATACAACGTAAACTTAACAACCATTTTAAGATTAAGTTTAATCATTAAAACTATTAGCAAAGAAATCTGCCAATAACTGCAGAAAATTTTCTTTCTGCGGTAAATTTCCTTAGTCAATAAAGCAGAAACCTTTAGAAGTACATGTTTTTGTAATAAAAAGGGTGGGCGAAGTAATGGATTTTTTTCTTAACTTTTAGATAAAAATTTCCATATTTGAAAGATCATAGGAGATCAAAGAGGCATTATTGTTAAATAATGTTATTTGAAAACCTTGGTGTATTTATTGTATGTAGCGAGTGTGGGCAAACGTTACCCGGCACACGTAGACGTTTATAGGTACGTGTGCCCGCGCGTGCATGATGTCCATAACTGCCTTCGCCGTGACCCTAAGTTAGCCTAGAACCTTTTAAAAACTAATTAAGATAAACGAGCGATAACAACCCGGAGGCCTTATCTCCAAAATGATATTTTATTGTAAGTTATGGCAGAAGTTTGACGAGATAAGCCTCGCTTGAGTAATGGATTCGGGTCAGGTCACCTCCTTCAAATACCCTCATAATTTGTTAACACGCGTTTTCTTGAGGGCATTCTTTAGCGAAAATACTCCAACCGAAGTTATAACGAGGATTAAGAAAAAAAAAACAAACAAACAAACAAACTACGGTAAAGGCCATAGCATTGAATCATGTACGTTTAGTAGATCTGACTTTTCGCTAGTAGCTTTTGCTATTGCACAAGTAAAATTCTTTCCTCTTGATAGGCGAACGTCATGAATTCTTTTGGCCTTTTATTCAAACTAAACAAGACCTTTGCGATTAAGTTGAAAGTGTCCTTTATCCATTTAAAGTCCGACCGTCTGTATGTTTACTCAAACAAATACAGCATTATCATACCGTAAAGGAAATCTAAAAGTAGGTTTCTTTTTTAAACGAGTTTAACATTGGTTTTATATAATTTCCTTAATAATAATACTTTTTGGTTGCAAGAGGATTTATGATAAAGGCACACGTTAGGGTAAAAAGTGTTTCCTTGTACAAATCTATCAACGTAATTTTTATTCGTCTGTCATGATTTAGTAGAATATCCTGTCAGATATGACTAACAGAAACAGCAAAATCCAACCAATTGTGAAAGTATTTGTTAATGTTCTGAGTTTCTAAATATTCTTTGCATTTTATGAGATTCAATTGTCGCATTGTCTTGGAAATTATTAAAGGCGCTGTAAGAACGAATACTAGATAACGTAGGAAACGAAGAAACTAGGACAAAAGGAATAGAAAAAATAATTTGAATTTAGTCTGTCATATAGAGGCGACACACCCACCGGTCAAAGAAATCCCAAATAATTACCAAGTCCGAGATGCTGGTGGGGAAGGTTTTTCCCACGGATTCACCTGCTGTGGCTTTTCTCACCTGTTCTTTCATCATTATTATCCCTCTCTCTCTCTGTCTCTCTCTCTCTCTCTCTCTCTCTCTCTCTCTCTCTCTCTCTCTCTCTCTCTCTCTCTACACACATATATATATATAATGTATATATATATACATATATATGTGTATACACACACATGTATATATATATATGTATATATACCTACATACATACATAAATATACAGGGTGGTCCAAAAGTAGGTGGACAGTATGTGGAATAGGATTATGTATCAGTTATAGTATTTGTTTTATTTTGGTTCACAATAAAATTTAAGAGCTTTTGTAATAATGTTCACTAAGTGTGTTAATAAATATAATTGTATGTATATGTAATCTCAAAATAAATATAATCATTTACTCTCCACCTACTTTTGGACCACCCTATATATATATATATATATATATACACAGTATATATATATATATATATATATATATATATATAGTGTGTGTGTGTGTGTGTGTTTCCATGGCTTTATATCTATTTGTATTATTTTTATTTCTCGCATGGTATATGTATATTTCGTTGCCCAGTTCCCTTTTTTTCTCCTGTTTTCCGTTTAACTGGATAAACATATGAGTGACTGGTGCCAAAGAGCGAAATTAATCCCAAGTAAAGGCGAAACAGTAAAGAACAATTGCTGCCAAACTGAATCTGATGAATGTGTTGAAGAGCTAAAGCACTATTATTATTGGCAGAGTTGGTAGTAATAGAAGTAGTAGTATGGCACAAACAAAAAATATCGGCCAGCATCATGCTGTGTAAGGTCCCACGTAATGTGAATCCCATCGATGAAAATAGAGAAATAAGGAGGCTATAGTAGAGAAACAAAATTCATATGATAGATAATGATGAAATAAGTAGAAGTGAACAAACTTCAAATAAATGCTTAGACTGCGCAAGGAAAAAGGCTTTCAAAGTTAGTATAAGTAATAAGCCTGAAACTTTAAAATTGTTAAAACCGTTAGCATCTACGATCATTCAAACACTTCTTGGGCTTTACAAGAAAGGGTCAGAACAGAAAGACGATATTTTCATTATTGTCTTATCCAACTTCAAGACGCTTGGGATAATTATATTCAAGATGTCTCCTGTCCTGTCGTGGAAAAGCTGCATCCAAAATGACACAGCATGAATGGTTCTTTATTGCGCTTGAAAAGGTGACCTAAATGGTTTAATTCGAGTTCAAGAAATATATAAAAGTTAGACATTCTAAGTCCGGTGACTAAAAGGCATGAGTCAACGATTCAAAGCCACTTTTTACAGTTGAAACTACTGCCTTCTGCGCTGTTCGGATTTGGGCATTCATGTAGCGCAACAGCTATCATAATTGCTTTTCTGACGTGCCAACTTTCCGTTAGTAGTTTGAATTCTCTCGAAATCGTCCATGAAACACCCTCAGAAACGGAAAACAGGCCATCACATTGGTGAAGGACACCAATAGCTTCAATATTTTTTTTGGAGTTGAACATCCGTTACTTGCCTCGAATCAAATTTAAAAGGGTGAGCCCATGTCTTATCCAGTATGAAAATTATTTTGTAGAAATTGTTCGAGTTGGCTTAGAAAACAAGCCAAAAGTTTCTGGGAGTATCTGCTTTGGTTAGTCTCTGTTCTGCTGTAAACATTAGTGATAAAAATCTTACAACCTGCTTCTTCATCCCCTTAGATGTCAGTCAAAACGGTGTGCCACCGAATTAGTGATGATATACTTGGTGCCTGTTGGATAGTTAAACGTGTGATACCCAATTATATGCTATCAAGTGTAGTCACTTCTTTGTCCTTGATTGAATTTTTAACTTTCAAACCTGGGTAGATTTTTGTGCTGTCCCTGTCTTACTTGAATTCGGCAGCAGCTAATCTTAATGGTGGAACAGAAGAAGATTCCTAGCCAAGGGTGTTTCATAGATTTCCGTAGTAGGTGATACCATTCTTTTGCATTTTCGTAATCACGGCACAGTATTTTGTTATCTTGTCCATTTTGAAAATTTTCCTGTTCCTCGTGACTTTCAAAATGGCCTTCCCGCAGAAGAATAATTGCGAAGAATACATATTGAATGTAAAAGCTATATAAGTAGCTCTAGTGAGCAGTTACGCCAAGCCATAATGCAATTGAAGGATCTCAGGTATT
>NC_090725.1:258346516-258349016 GCF_036898095.1 Palaemon carinicauda | reverse complement strand
TTCTGTTGACTGTTTTATAGGTTTACGTGTAAATGCAATGGTAAATCAACTACTGATAGTTGAAAATAAATGTCAAGACGTTTATAGTAATCACAAAAGTTTAAGATTATCATAATATCAGTGTTTCAAAATATGGAAAATGGAGTTTAATGAAAATTATTCTACTTTTACTAATTTTGTTTCAAACGTCCACAGTTTTAGTCACTACGGGAAACTGTTCAATCTTCTTTCATCTAAATTGTATAAAGGTTGCTTGTCTGCCTATATGTTTAGCTATATTGGTAATGTATTTTTACTATCATTTTATTATTTGAAGGTGATTTTTATATACGTATATGCACAGACAATTACTTGGACATATACAGTGATATATATATATATATATATATATATATATATAAATATATATATATATATATATATATATATATATATAGAATAAAAAAGAGCAAAAGATGCAGCTGTTTCTAGTCTACTGCAGATCAAAGGCCTCAGATATGTCTAGGTCATGACTGGGATTTAGTCAGTTTTCATTACCACGTTGGCCAGTGATGGTGGAAGATTTTCTTCGGATCGCTTACACCAAACCAACCTAGTATGAGTGGCCAGTCTAGTGCAGCTTTGCTGATCATGATGATACGCAAATACGTACACGGATACGTCTGAAACTTACAATATGTGGTTTAAAGTTCAAACCTTGCTCGAAGTAGTTATAAACAAACTAAAACACGGCCCTACCATCCCACTGAGTGCGTAGTGGCACCTTTAGTCCCGTTATCATTGGGTTAGTGATCAAGTCGCATATCCGGGGGGGGGGGGGGAGTGTTAAATCCCAGTTTATGTACATAACACCAGTATTTGCTGGATTGACAAAAATGGGATACTATACTCAATTTATTTTAATGAGGCGCATTTGCACCGACTCGCAGCGGTGCCCTTTTAGCTCGGAAAAGTTTCCTGATCTCTGATTGGTTAGAATTATCTTGTCCAACCAATCAGCGATCAAAAAACTTTTCCGAGCTAAAAGGGCACCCCTGCGAGTCGGTGCAAATATGCCTCACTAAAAAATTGACTAGAATATCAGAAGGCTGGCTGATCTCTGATAGCGGTAGGGAAAGGTGTGTGTATATATATATATATATATATATATATATATATATATATATATATATATATATATATATATATATATATATATTTATATTGTGTGTGTGTGTCTGTAGGTATGGTATGCGATTAAGGCTTTTATGCATATAGTAATTGTATTTATGTGAGCACGTTTTATTACGTAAATAATTAGCAAGTTTCTATTTACCCTCTTGACATTAGAATTAGAAAAAAAGAATCAGGATCAGTGAACTCGCGTGCTTGTAATGTCAAAGGAACGTTGTTCGTCATCAAGCAAGACCCATAACTCACTTCATTATAAATCAAAGCGTTATTCGCTGCCGTAAGAAACCTCGTAAAGACTGATCATGAAACCGAACGATGTTCCGCACCTTGGAAGAGACACTGCGAATCAACGTAGTCATCCTCCAGAACCCACCAAGATCTATCAGACAGGAGTCCGCTAACGTGCGCAAGCTGCTCGCGTGCTGCTTAGATATAATCAGAGAAGAACGTGACATTCATTGCTCTTCTAGATCACACAGATGGAACGGATAGGATTCGTTGGTATAGCTGGAGTGTGGAGCATAATATAATGTCATTGTAGAATAATTGGAAAAATGAAGACATTCCAATTCTTCTTTACCAAAAAAAAAATTAAATAAAAGGCAATGAAATTATTGGTAAAGCATTATGATATAATAAATTTTGAATGTTAGTATTATTCTAAAATTCTAAGCTTTCATTCTTATCAGTGAACAAATCTCCGATATTATGAATTGATCATCCCATACTGGAATTCCGTCTTGTTAAAAAAAAAATAAAAAAATAAAAGTTTCACAAATGATTTCAAGAGAAAGAGAGAGAGAGAGAGAGAGAGAGAGAGAGAGAGAGAGAGAGAGAGAGAGAGATTGTGGAATGATCTTCCTAATCAGGTAGTTGAATCGGGGAATTTCTAAAGTTCAAATTTGCAGCATATGTTTCATCTTGAACAGGTGCCCTAATTATAATAACTTAAAAAATAGATATCTGTTTGAGGCTCAACGTGTCCTACTATGCGAGCGGCCCTTTTTAGATTTATTTCAGAAGCAGGTCTTCTGAAAACTATTTAACTATTATAATGACTTCTTAACCTTTATGGTTTTAATTGAATTCTCTTTTATTTTTCATATATAACAAATGCTATCGGCGTCAATGATCTTAGATGTCAGGAGGCCAGAAAACTTTCAATCAATCAATCAATCAATCAGTTGACAAAGTCTCTTCATAGTTTGATATATGAAAAGTCTATTTTTAATATTGTTACTGATCGTAAGATGTTTTATATTTTGTTGTCAGTACTTCCCATACTGTATATGGTTTATTTCCTTTCTTCAATGGGATATTTTACTTG
>NC_090725.1:258321516-258339016 GCF_036898095.1 Palaemon carinicauda | reverse complement strand
GTCCGAATGTACCTTTATGCAAGAGAACTCTAACCCAAGACAGTGGAAGACCATGGTACAGAGGCTATGGCACTAACCAAGACTTTAGAACAATAGTTTGATTTTGGAGTATCCTTCTCCTAGAAGAGCTGCTAACCATAGCTAAAGAGTCTCTTCTACCCTTAACAAAAGGAAATTGGCCACTGAACAATTACAGTGCAGTAGTTAACCCCTTGGGTGAAGATTGATTGATTTGAGGTTTTCTGGCATCCTGACAACTAAAGTCACTGATGCCGATATCATTTATTGTTAAATAAAAGAAAAAAAAAAGATTATTCAACTAAAACCGTGAAAGTAAAGATGTCATTTTATAAGTTATATATCTTTCAGAAGACCTGCTTCTGAGATAAAGCTAAAAATACCACTAGCAATCGTCTCGGATTTTAATACGTTGAATGTTCTTAATACGTTGAATGTTCCGATTTGTAACGTGTTTAAGAGCATCTTTCAGTCACACAAGTAAAAATCGTATATTTTCATTTTTGGCTATGGTATTTGGCCTTCGAGGAAGCTCTTCAGACAGTAAAATGCGATGAAGACAGACTCCAGAAGAAGATATGGAACTAGAGATTCCAACAGATCCATATTTACAAGCAATAATGTTCCCAACGGAGCCCCGACCAGAGTGGCAAGGATGAACCTGCCATGCTCACCTCGAGCCTCAAACAGATATCCATTTCTTTCATTACTATATGTGGGGCATTGGGTCAATAAATGTCTCACTGTCA
Organism: Palaemon carinicauda; assembly: GCF_036898095.1. Lineage (NCBI taxonomy): Eukaryota > Metazoa > Arthropoda > Malacostraca > Decapoda > Palaemonidae > Palaemon > Palaemon carinicauda. The sequence goes on along the minus strand of NC_090725.1, from coordinate 258,338,249 downwards.
TTGGTACCAAACAGTCCTCGCAATATGGTTGATGTTGTCCAGCCAGCAAAAACTCGTGTCAGCCGAGTCTGACCAGGGCAGAGACGACAAGGAGTAGTCTCCCACTTTTGGGGCATCCCGTTATACTTCCAAGGGGATATAACATTACTTTTTTCTCTCATCTTATTTTCAAGTAAACTATCCCAATGCTGTTGCCAATTATTATTCAATAAAATTCTTAATTGTAGGCAAAATCATTACTGGGAAAGGGATACCTTTTTGGTATCAACTCAGCTGCAGCATTCTCAACCAGTGAATCTGCCTTCTCATTTCCAGACACACCAACATGTGCCGGAACCCAGTAAAATCAAACTGTTATACCTTTCATTCCAATAATTAAAAGCCACTCTAAAATCTTTAAAACTCAAGGATTATTGGAATTAAGAACTTATAAAGCTTGTAGGACACTTCTTGCATCACTAAAAATGGTAATATTGCTATTTTCTCAATAGCTGTTAGTATACCGTATAGTTTGACCGTAAATATGGAAGCTGTTAGAGGAAGTGCACCTCCACAAGTAAAAGCATTACTATATACTCTAGGAGGAATTGTCTGGTAATCTCAGTGTTGTCAGGTGCATGAAGACAAAGGAGAATAAGTAAAGAATAGGCCAGACTATTCGCTGTGTGTATGTAGGCAAAGGGAAAATTAACCGTAACCAGAGAGAAGAATCCAATGTAGTACTGCCTGGCCAGTCAAAAGACCCTATAGCTCTCTTATAGAAGATTATAAGATAGTAAGCTTATTTGATTAACTTTGTTTTTATTTCATCATACAAATTATGTACATTATAAATGATTGTCATTACTAGCACTATTATTCAAAGCTGTAACCTTAGTACACAGAATGGAACACAATCATGTTAATAATTCTTATTTTGACAAGTGAGACTGCCATGACACCTGCTATTACAAAGTCATTTTGTTTTGTAGCAATTGCTTCTGTTTATTGATACTATGCCCTGCCTTGGGTGGTCACAATGGAAGAACCCTTGCCCACCAGAAGCTGTGGACTTGAGAAATTGACGAAGTTCCATGATTTTTTATGTGCTAAAATCCGTCATTAACGAGTCATTGAGGACAGAGGTCAAATTGATATCATGAGTACTCAGTGCTCAGAATCCCAGCTTTCACTTTAATTCTGTATATACTACGTTCTTCTCGATCAGCAGTAACGCAAAAGATGATTCTTGGGTCGCCTCTGTCTATCAACCATGAGAATGGCAACAACAAAGTTGACTCTAATTTCACTCACCTTAAAGCCCTCACGGAAACGATTGACCAGTCTTTCTGCTCATACACGCTGATTGGTGACTTGAAGCCACTTGTCAAGGGTTGCAGGACTGGATGAGCGTGCAATAGTAGTTGATGGAGCCTGAAGGCTTGTAGAAGGCCGGTGGCTGCTGGTGGCGATAGTGGCTTGTTAGCAGATGAAGATGGCTCATTGTTGGCAAGGTGAGGTAGGGGCGGCTCATTTATGATAGGAGATAGTTGACTGGTGTATTCAAATGCCTAATCATTGGTAATTCTTGATGAAGTGCTAGAAGGTCCTCTGCATATTGAAGTCTTTCAAGTATTAAAAGTGGTAGACTATTATTATTATTATTTAGGCTACAGCCCTATTTGGAATAGCAGGATGCTATAAGCAGGATACTATAAGCCGAGGGGCTTCAACACAGAAAAATAGCCCATTGAGAAAAGGCATTAAATAAACTAAATGAGAGGTAGTGAGCACTTGAAGTAAAATATTTTAAGAACGGTAACATTGAAATAGATCTTTCATATTTAAACTAAAAACATCCAAAACATGTCGAGAAATTTTTTTTTGGAGATTGCTCGGTGCCATTGACTGTGAAGCATATATATATATTTACCGAGTGTCCAAGTTACTTGACCGAGAGAATTTATAGTTTCTTGTATAAACAAATTTATTTATTAAGCTTTAGTCATGGTTTGAATTAAGGAATATATAATAATCGTTAACTAAATTTGTTGGCATCAATGACCATCACTGTTATGATTCCAGATAATATCCGATTATCAATCAATCCTCTACTGTTGAACGAATTTGAGTCCCAGTGGCCAGTCGAAGTTGTTACTGTCACTAGTCCAAGATACCAACAGGAGTTTGGTGTCACCATTTTTAACAAAGTCCTGACTTTGTGGATGCCTGTGCTTACCATGAACCAATAAGAGCTGAGGCCAATACTCTTTGAGCTCTGTGATTAGGGTCCGTTGTCACTGAAGGATGGCTGTTGCACTAAAGATGAGGAATATGTTCAACAATTGAAAGGTGATATCCACAGCTTTCTTGGAAGACAGAGGCCTTAGGATGGCAAACGGTGTCAGGTGGTACTGGTAGACCATGATCTATTTGAACTGGTCTTATTGGGATGACTGCAGGTAAATAAAATCAACCTAGCCATAAGTTTTAATTCAATGAATAGAATAGGCTTCACAACACTTGAAATTTTTTGGGACATTTACTCTTCTCTTGATTCACAAGGCAGTATGACTTGAATAGTTCAACAGGATATGTTATAATGTTATATTTTAAAGCTCAAGGTGTTTCAACATCGGGTCACGATCATCATGGCCTGTAGCAATATGAGCTTTGGTGATTATATCATAGGTGTCATAATGTGACAGAGTAGGCTGGGTGGTCTTCTGGTGACCTCTTCTTAATAAGTTTCTCCTCATCACCACATATTTATACTTCATACTTCGTCAAGATGTACTACAGGAGATGTAACTTGGTGGTGGAAACTTGTGTTATTTTCTTCAGGTTTTCAACAGTCTTGTTATTCTGAATTAATTACTGTGAATAATACACCAAGAAAAACTCAAGAAATTTAATAATAAATTCTACAGTTTAATTTATCAATCTGTTGGGAATATCCTTGCTTCCTGGTTTGCAACAGGTAATCCCAAACCATACGCGGTAGAGGGATGGTGCTGGCCCTGCTGCCAACTCACAGTTTCAGAATAAATCAAGAGAATCTGAAATGAGGGAAATCCTAATATAAGAAGGGACTCCTAATCAAATTAACTAAATAAAATTTAATGTAAAACTTAAGAAAAAATGAATCAAGTAAAATATATATATAAAGTAAACCTTTAAATGCTCTAGAGCAATGCAAATAAGTGGGCATGTCCATTCAAACATAAGTAAAAACAATGAGGCAACGAAGCACGAGATTGAGAGGCTAAGCAAAACTATCTGGGATGAACAAGTAGTTACTGGGTTAACCCGGCAGACCATAAATATAAAATTATGGCTTGAAAAATATGAATTACTACCTGTTAAATATAAGTAAAAGTAATATGCTAGCTCCAGAAATATTAATGTTGCCTTTAAATGAAGGTCCAAAAGACATAATAGGCTTACTTGGTAAATATAATTACATACATGGGTACCAATCGAATATGATTCTCTTGATAAATTTCATGGGGAAATTCTGTTAAGACATTATTGTTCAACAATAATTACTGAAATTGAAATCACAAATGACAAGCACCAAACGAAATTTGCAACAAACCTTCAAATTTTCAGCTATCCTTTCCAGGTCCAAATTAAGCCGAATAGTCGTATTAACAACTAGATGGTATCGGTTGGCAAGTTGTTCTTCGTGGAAATGGTGGCGGCCAAAGGGGGATAAAAGGCAGCATTATCCGCCTCCCCACCCTCGGTACATGGGCCAGGTCACAGATACATTTAGCTCTTCATAGTTCCTTTAGAATGCACTGCACTTAAGATTTGTATGATCGTAGTACCGATCTCAAAGTCACGCTGTGCTAGGTAGTGGTCACGTCTTCACTGTCCCTCTCCTTCCAAGCTACTGCTGCTCCAAAGTATTTTGGGAACGGGGTTGACGCTGGAAGATAACCAAACTAGGCAGTAACTAGTTACAGGATTAACGTAATTAACTACCTTCGTTGCTGTTTGCTTGGTGCTTGGTATAGTTAAGTTAAAAGAAAATCAATTTACCAAACATTTATTTAAATGATGAAGGAAATGCATATATTTACCAAGCAATTACAACAGAAGAACAAAGATACCAAAAAAGCAGGATATAACTTTAATAATTAATGCTTATTTTAGAGTATAAGGAAGCAATAGAAGCAAAATACATGAGAATACGAGACTAACTAATAATATTACGCAAAATAATGAAAATCTCTTATATTAATAAGAAGGAAAAACTAAGGATAAACATAACTTTCCAAACACTCCCAGGAAAGGCCATTCAATTTTGTACCAATAAAAAATTGAATGGTAACCAGTTACTAATGCTTATTTCATTAGTAATTTTGCAATAATAAAAGATTTCAAAACAAACCAAAAACAAATGTGTTTATACAAGCAAAAATCAAATCAAACCATCTTTAGCCAGTTTAAGGTTTCTCTCATTTGCCCTAATGGCAGCTTTCCGCCGAGGCCTAACAGCATCTGCCTCTGGTATTTGTGCTTCAGCTGTGTTTTCTTGCAGTGTCCTATTTTGCTCATATTCTCGGATGCTCATCAAAGGAATAAGGCTCTCGACATGCATATCCACACGGGATCTATTACCTTTCATTACTGTTGCCCCTGTAACTTCTTGCAAGTCATTTACTTGCACTTTCAAGACCTTCCCCATAGGGTAATTTGCAGGCTTCTGCATGGCTTCTTTAATCAATACAATATCTCCTACTTGCAATGGTTTGTGGCCAATAGGCATATATCTGGATTTTTCATCTATTGCTTGACTAATAAGTTGAGCAAGAAATTCTGAATTATATAATTCTATTAATTTTAAGCGAGCTTTACGAAGCTTGCTATAATTCTCCCTAATTTGTTCTGTAGAATTAGGATTCCAGGAGGGATCATCCATAGGTATAGGTTGTAAGTTAGGGATTATATTCAAAGATACAAGTTCATAACCCTTAAGTAATATTTCCGGTGTAATTGGGGCAGGTATATCTTCATTCAGGTTGCAGTCTCTGAGAGCTTCTTTAAAAGCCACTGGCCTTCTGTTAACAAGGTGCACAACTTCACTAATTAAAAACTCAAAATCTACAAAACTCAATACCGAATTCTTTATCGCACCATAAATCAGCCTTTTTACAAGTTTAACACAACTCTCAACTAATGAACCAAGTTGTTTACAACCCTTGTAATACTGTTGAAATTCAAGAGCTTTGATATTATTCTCTTGCAGATATTGTCTAGTATTAGGATCACTGAGAAAATCCTTAATGATATTTGTGCCACTTACTATTTGAGTGCCTTTGTCAGAAAAACACTTCTCAGGCATGCCAAACTCATGAATGTGCATTTGGAATGCTCTCAGAAACGTAGGCATTGAAAGATCTAAACAAACCTTTAAATTTATTGCACGGCTCCAAAGGCACGTAATGCAAAGCAACCAAACCTTAACCTTCTTGCCATTCCAAATAATCCAGTATGGTCCCAAATGATCCATAAAACTATATCTATATGGAATATTTGGGGGTTCTAACCGGAAATCTCTATATGGTGACTGATTTAACTTAATGTTTTTCAGATTAAACCTCCTACAATTTATGCATTGCTTAAGAATTTTCTTTACTGTAGAGAAGTAATGTGGTATATAAAATTGTTTCCTTAATTCTGAGAGCAAAGTATAAAACCCTGCATGGGAAGTTTTCCTGTGTGTATCAAGAATGATACATTTGGTAAGCAAACTTGATTTCGACAAGAGAATGGGAACAAATTCATACTTGTTCATATCTTTCCAGCGTGAACACTTACTCTTAACTCTGAGAACATTATCTTTGTCAAGAAATATGTTGAGCTGGCCTACAATATTTGGCATGTCTTTACTAGCAGGATTCTTAGAAGAAAAGTAATCAAACACTTCTGGGAAATGGACTCTCTGATCTTGAGAAATCAAGATAGAATTTGCCTTAGCAAAAAGCTCGTCCTCCTCAAAACAGATTAAATGTGAATACTTAGCTGGATCTCTATCTCTCAATTTAATCTTACATTTATTGACAAATTTAAGAACCATGTGTTGTACTGCTACAAGTTTATGAAAATCCGAAAACCGATCCATAGGGAAAAGGTGAACAGCCCTTTCGCTACCATGCACTGCAGTTGCAACATAAAGTTCCCTAGAATCATCATTCCTGTTCATCTTAGACCCTGATATCCAAGGGTTTGGGATAACTACCTTAAAGCAATCTCCTGTCACATCTTTACAGAGATGTGGTGGACCAGTCAGAAATGAAGATTTCATCAGCATTTTGTAAGAAGTAGGACGACTAGCACTATCAGCTGGGTTTACAGACCCTCCACAAAAATTAAAAGCAATGGGATGCACTTCACACAACTGGCAGATATTATGTAGTCTATTTATTACAAACGCATTAAGATTCTTCAATTTATCAATCTTATTAACATGGGAATTCAGCCAATTAAGACAGACCAAGCTGTCAGTGTAGAGTTCCAAACCAGTAATATTAATGGGTTTCACACACATAGGCCCAGCAAGTTCTTTGAATGTGTCAATAAGGACTTCCGTGCCAAAGGCTATGGCTTGAAATTCCAAGCAAGGAATAGATTTTGTAGATAGTTGCTTATTGATCAATCTATTCTTTGAAAACAAGAATTTAAGCTCCTTAGTAGTCTCATTCACTATGTATATAACTGTTGCATATATCACACGTGAACTATCAGTAAATGCGACAAGTTTGTAACTACCATCTCTCCTGCCCACATATCGCTTTACTGCAACTTTAGGAGCAGAGTTAACCTGAGTAGCAATATTTCTCCATTCCCGTAATTCCTCTTCAGGCAACCTAGTGTCCCATTCTAAATCCTTCATATACTGCAGTTTCTGCATAAATAGCCTAGCTCTATTCAAGAGTGGCATATTGAAATTAAGAATATCATAATTTGAAGCAATGGACCTCAAGATTTCCCTTTTACTAAAAGCCATTTTATCTAGATTCAGACTTTGGGTAGCAAGAGTATCCTCAGTCCTGTCCCAAATAAGACCAAACAGTTTAACTTTAGTAGGTGTAGATTCTTTGGCATGTTCATCAATTATACTTTGGAGTTTAATCTCATTTGTGACAAATTGTTGTAATGAAAACTTATATGGCTCAAATATGTCCTTTAAATGATTAAATGCCCAATGTAAAGTATCAGTACTATTTGTTGTATAGGCACAATTATCCATGTAGCAGAGATCATATATACATCTCTTGAGATCCCTAATTTCTTGGGCGTCATCTGTAATATCCAAAATCAAAATTTTGTATAGCCCAAGAAGTAACATTGCTGGACTTGGTTTTAACCCAAAAGGCAATCTAACATGTTTATATGGAACAAGAGAAAAATCTTGCTTAGCAACATTCCTAAACCAATAAAAAAGAAGTTTAACCTGGTCACTCTCTGGCAGTTCAATCTGTAAGAAAGCCTTCTTCAAATCAAAACAAAGAACTTTTTCATCAAACCTTAGCTGCAGAACAGCTGTCGAGACCTTCCTATTTAAGCATGGGCCTGTCAACATTGCTTGGTTATGAGACACAGTCATTGGCTTATGAGTATCTTTTTCCGAGAGATTTGACAAATATACAATTCTGCATTTTGTCGATTCCTTATCCATTCTGAAAATAGGCATATGGGGTAGGAAACTGAAGTTAGGATTCTCTTTAAGAAACTCTGGTAAGTTGTCAATCCTTTTTATTATCCCCAGGTTTTCTTGTTCCCTGAAGACTTCATCCATCATAGATAGATGTTGTCTATTTCTATACTTTCTTAAATTAGAATTCAAAATTAATTTGGATAGACGTTGGTTATTTCCCAAGAGATGCGACACTTCACTGTTCCAGAGGAGAGGCATAACTAACCTTCCCTCCTCGTTCCGGGTAGTCGACTCCAATACAAAATCAATTAGCTTATCATGGGACTCAATAGAAGTATCATTGTAATTATTGTTATCATAGTTTAATATTCTGTGCCTTTCTTGGAAAATAATATTATCCACAGCTTTCTGCAGTTCTGTCTCATTAACATTTCCCTTTTCATCCACAACTGATATTTCAGGATTACTGTCCAGGGAAATAGGACTCTTAGCAGAATTTTCCAACACTGGGGCAATATCAGAATCTCCAAGCTTACTTACAACATTATATGACAAAAACTGAGGCCTTATGCAGGGTAAATACTTCAAATTATCTGAGATTGTGTCAACTTGGCCACAAAGCATAATTCCATATGAACTTTCAAGATATACTGAAGGAACAGTGCCACCAAAAATCTTGGTACTTACAGGAATTGCATATTCACAGTCAGTTCCCAGCAATAAATTAATATTTGCAATTTCATCATCTGTAGCTTTCAAAAATTTGTCGGCAAGAGAATAGCCCCTTTTAGAAAACTCATGAACAATCTTCCCAAGACCTGGAAGGTGGAGTCTAGTTTTAATCTCAGGAATACAAACTGCCTCAACCATGTGACATTCATGCTCAGACATCAACTGAAGTCTAACTATTTTGGTATTGAAGGTTCTAGACTCATTAAACCCTTTCACAACTAAACTAAAATTTGGATTAATCACCTCAAACCCTTGCCTATCAGCTAAATCACTATTAACAAATGTCATCTGCGATCCACTATCTTTTAAGCATCTTACCAGTGAACCATCAGGAAGGGGCGAGCTGAATGTGGGCAAGATAGAACTAGATACAGCAGTCACGTGCGAAGTATTAAGATCAACGCATGCTATACCGTTATGCGACACTGTATTTGGGGTATCAGTTGAAGTATCTGATTGCTGAGAATCTCTACTTGGGCACAAAAATGAAAAGTGCCATTTACTACAATGCTTGCATTTGGTATTAAACCTAAATTTACAATCTTTGGTTCTGTGAAAATTTGCACATTTACAGCATGCATGCAAACTTTTAAGCTTCTCTGTCTTCAATTTAGGAGAGGCAAAATTTAGGCATTTATATATTGGATGATCTGAAGACTCCCCGCTCTTACTACAAAGAATGCATGCACGAAATCTACTGGGAACAGATTCATCCAAGGGCTTAACATTTGCTGCAAAACTAGAAATAGCAGCATCACATTCATTGGACTTTCTTTTCCTTTTAAATTTCTCTTGGGCTTCGACATACCGTTCTGTAGCTTCAAATATGTGATCATCAATTTCCTTTAAAGAAGGTTTAGAGTTTCCTGTGATCTGAATTAATTGTGACCTAAAGCTTTCATTTAGAGAGCTCCAATAAAAGAACTGAAGAATGTCATCCACAGAAACTGAAAGATTATTGAAAGTATCTCTGATCATTTTCATCTCTCCAATAAGCTTATATGGGTCATCCTGGTAAGAAAGTCTTAGTTCTGACAACAATTTAATACTATCATACTTCTGAACAATTACAGACCCAAATGCTTCCATAAGCAGTTTTTTGGCATCCTCATATGTTCGACTCCCTGAACTCAAAGACTGAATAAGTGTATGGGGTTCCTTCCGAGTCTGTCTTTGAAGGTACAAAAGTTTTGTGTAGGAGTTCAAATTAGCTCTACCAGTTATATCCTCAAAATCTCTAAAGAACTTCTCAATACTCTCTCCCCTAGCATGACTATACACTGGAAGTGGCAACTCTGGAAGCTTGAGCTTGTTACTTACATCATTACCGTCACATACATTTGGAACACTTTTGAGCAATGAAATGGCACTAGTAATTTTTTCATCATATTCATCACAACTCTTAAGTTCAGCAGCAAGACCACCCTTATCCGACTTCCAAATAAGCTCAGAAATCTGTGTGTTACAGTCATCAAGTTTCTGTCGTAAACTATCCAAAGAGAGAATATTTTCTTTGACCTCACGTGAGGTGAAAGATCCACAGTTATCCTGAACATTCTTACACTTTTTGGTTACTTGCGTCCTGTGGTGAGCTCTGACATTTTTTAAATAATCCAAGTCACCCATCATGTGTAAAAATATGAAGTACTACTAAAATAACCGCAATTTCGGATAAACAAAGTATTAGGTTTGCAACGCGATGTGCAATATTAAATGTTACAAAATAATAATCAAATCACAAATTGTCTCAAACGAGTAACCTAACAAGAGCAACTTAATATACTCTAGAAATCCAATACAATACACAAGGAAATTTGCCTATCCAGCGAAACAAATATGAAACATGAAGAGTAAATATGACCCTAACCATGACCTTAGGTGAGGAGTTCCACGAAGCAAGGACCCACAGAGTGCCCCACGTTGGGCGCCATATTCTGAATTAATTACTGTGAATAATACACCAAGAAAAACTCAAGAAATTTAATAATAAATTCTACAGTTTAATTTATCAATCTGTTGGGAATATCCTTGCTTCCTGGTTTGCAACAGGTAATCCCAAACCATACGCGGTAGAGGGATGGTGCTGGCCCTGCTGCCAACTCACAGTTTCAGAATAAATCAAGAGAATCTGAAATGAGGGAAATCCTAATATAAGAAGGGACTCCTAATCAAATTAACTAAATAAAATTTAATGTAAAACTTAAGAAAAAATGAATCAAGTAAAATATATATATAAAGTAAACCTTTAAATGCTCTAGAGCAATGCAAATAAGTGGGCATGTCCATTCAAACATAAGTAAAAACAATGAGGCAACGAAGCACGAGATTGAGAGGCTAAGCAAAACTATCTGGGATGAACAAGTAGTTACTGGGTTAACCCGGCAGACCATAAATATAAAATTATGGCTTGAAAAATATGAATTACTACCTGTTAAATATAAGTAAAAGTAATATGCTAGCTCCAGAAATATTAATGTTGCCTTTAAATGAAGGTCCAAAAGACATAATAGGCTTACTTGGTAAATATAATTACATACATGGGTACCAATCGAATATGATTCTCTTGATAAATTTCATGGGGAAATTCTGTTAAGACATTATTGTTCAACAATAATTACTGAAATTGAAATCACAAATGACAAGCACCAAACGAAATTTGCAACAAACCTTCAAATTTTCAGCTATCCTTTCCAGGTCCAAATTAAGCCGAATAGTCGTATTAACAACTAGATGGTATCGGTTGGCAAGTTGTTCTTCGTGGAAATGGTGGCGGCCAAAGGGGGATAAAAGGCAGCATTATCCGCCTCCCCACCCTCGGTACATGGGCCAGGTCACAGATACATTTAGCTCTTCATAGTTCCTTTAGAATGCACTGCACTTAAGATTTGTATGATCGTAGTACCGATCTCAAAGTCACGCTGTGCTAGGTAGTGGTCACGTCTTCACTGTCCCTCTCCTTCCAAGCTACTGCTGCTCCAAAGTATTTTGGGAACGGGGTTGACGCTGGAAGATAACCAAACTAGGCAGTAACTAGTTACAGGATTAACGTAATTAACTACCTTCGTTGCTGTTTGCTTGGTGCTTGGTATAGTTAAGTTAAAAGAAAATCAATTTACCAAACATTTATTTAAATGATGAAGGAAATGCATATATTTACCAAGCAATTACAACAGAAGAACAAAGATACCAAAAAAGCAGGATATAACTTTAATAATTAATGCTTATTTTAGAGTATAAGGAAGCAATAGAAGCAAAATACATGAGAATACGAGACTAACTAATAATATTACGCAAAATAATGAAAATCTCTTATATTAATAAGAAGGAAAAACTAAGGATAAACATAACTTTCCAAACACTTGTAGTGCACCTCCAAACGGATGAGATATGTTTGTCAATGAGTATTTCTCGGTTATTTGTTCTTGAATACTATTTTAAAGCCTAGTCTGTGCCATTTTGACGGAGAATGCAGTAACATTGATTTGGCAAGTCTTTTTCACCTATTCAAGGTAGTAGGTTGGCCAGGGCACCAGCCACCCGTTGAGATACTACCGCTAGAGAGTTATGGGGTCTTTTGACTGGCCAGACAGTATTACATTGGATCCTCCTCTCTGGTTACGGTTCATTTTCCCTTTGCCTACATACACACTGAATAGTCTGGCATATTCTTGACATATTCTCCTCTATCCTCATACACCTGACAACACAGATTACCAAACAATTCTTCATCACCCAAGGGGTTACTGCACTGTAATTGTTCAGTGCCACTTTCCTCTTGGTAAGGGTAGAAGAGACTCTTTAGCTATGGTAAGCAGCTCTTCTAGGAGAAGGACACTCCAAAATCAAACCACTGTTCTCTAGTCTTGGGTAGTGCCATAGCCTCTGTACCATGGCCTTTCACTGTCTTGGGTTAGAGTTCTCTTGCTTGAGGGTACACTCGAGCACACTCTCCTATCTTATTTCTCTTCCTCTTGTTTTGTTAAAGTTTTTATAGTTTATATAGGAGATATTTATTGTTGTTACTCTTCTTAGAATATTTTATTTTCCTTTTTTCCTTTCCGCACTGAGCTATTTTCCCTGTTGGAGCCCCTGGGCTTATAGCATACTGCTTTTCCAACTAGGGTTGTAGCTTAGTAAGTAATAATAATAATAATATTATATAACCATGGCTATATAGATTTGGCTAGTGTTTTTCACCTGTTGTATAACCATGGCTGCGTTGTAATGGCCATCATGGACCGATTGTTAATTATGTAATTAAAAGAGTTGTTGTTAGTGGGAACTATGGAGTAGTTCTCAACTGTGTGATCATAGAACTATGCTATTTCGCAATCTTCCTAAAACCTTGAATGATTTCCTTGAATGTTTTTGAATTTAGGGATTTCGTAAAATCCATGGCTTCACAATCTTACCATAACACACACATACACACTTGATCTGATGAAATTTCCTGCTATAGACTTGTGTAGAAAGACCTTAAACAGACATAAGGGGAATGACATGTCTGACGCCATTGTCCTACTGTGGACTATTTGCAACTGATTTTATATACTGTATATATATATATATATATATATATACATATATTTATATATATGTATATATATATATATATATATACACACACACATGTATATATGAGTGAAAAGGGTAATTATAGGTGAACCATTTTGGTGTATACTTAAATATTATCATCATGTATATGAAGAAACTAGTTGCATCTTGAGCCGCCGAATACTTCTTCATAAACGTGGATAACTGATAGTGTTTAGTTTAGGATACATCTTGCCTGGTCAATGAAAATTAATTTGTATCAGCTTCAACAACCTGCTTCTTTTTAATCAGGTTGTACGTTCAAAATATGACCAAAGCTCAAAACTGATATTGGTTGGTCAAGAACATTGTTGTGAGAAGCACCCAAGGTACATTCTTGTCATCACTGTAGCACCCATGATTCCACCCTTTGCAAATATTATGTCGAAACTAGGAAGTACTCCAACTTTCTTTTGTCAAATTCTAAAAGCTTAGGTCACACGATTAACACTGTCAAAAGTAACACTAAATTCAACACCAATTATACGAACACCATGTAGAAAATTCAGAGCTATCTGTCCTGAATTGGATTTTGAGGGTGATTCATCACTTTTCTGAAGCCAAATCTTAGAGGGTGAGGGCTGTTGGGGCAGAGACCATGTACTATGAAATGTGCATGACAGAATGTCCAATTTTGTCATGCAAGCTCCAACATGTGCTAGGAAAAGGCATAAGATCGTCAAGCCTTCAATGTGTTTAATCCCTAAAAGAATTTACTTGAATGGCAAAGTACTCTGTGCTGGAGGACATATATGCACTCTACATCTATAGTATGTTATTAGCACAAGTAACACTTATCCTTGTATCAGTATCTATGATTGACGTAGGATTGCTCGTAAAGAAAGAAGAAAAAAAAAGGAATAAAATACATAGATATGAAAGTTAATGTTGTGAAGGTGCTTGACTCTGAAAGATTTTAACTTTTTAATGTGAGTAATAAACTGTTAAATATACTTGGAACTGTTTTGACATTCAGGAAATAGTTACTGTGCTGCTTTCGTTATTTTCTAAGTTTATTTTCTAGTGCTTGGAGAGAGAATATTCTACAAAATACTCGAAGTATGTCGAATGCATTGAGTTCCAGATGCACGTTGCGAAAGAATAGACTTTCTGATGCAAATCAATCTTATACGGAATTCGTTTGGAATAGTTAAGTTCATTTTATTTCTGGTTTTCTTTTGTTTTCAAGTAAGGGAAAACTGTTAGCTTTCTCACTTTCTATTGAAGCAATAATCTATGATCAGTGTGTGGTATTATGGTAATTAACAAGCATACGTGAGTATGATTAAAGGCAAGCTAGCCTGAAATAGTAATTTTACATGAAACAAAGAACTTGAATTACGCAATTATTAAAGTATTGTAAAGAAAACAAGAAGGTATATATATATATATATATATATATATATATATATATATATATATATATATATATATATATGTATGTATGTGTATGTATACAAGTGCAAACCAAAATGAGAATATTCTAAGAACACGTAAGAAAAAGAAATAGACGCGGGGATGACATATAGTAGATGGACAAGAAGAATAACAGAATGGGTCCCTAGAGAATTCAGACGAGGAAAGGGAAGACAGAAGACGATGGATTGACTATTTTAGAAAATTGCCTGGTATAATCTGGCATAGAAAGACCATAAACAGACGCGCGTGGAAGGACATGTCTGAGGCCTTTGTCCTGCAGTGGTCTACCAACAGCTGATGATTTTATATATATATATATATATATATATATATATATATGTGTGTGTGTGTGTGTGTGTGTGTGTGTGTTAGAGTGGGTTTCTTTCTTATTTACTTTTGTATAGTAAAATTTTATCATTCACAAATAATGGTGCATGATTTAGGGAAAAAATATGATGAATACATGCTTTGTCACATATTCAATTTTTGAAATTTCACTTTTTAGTACCAATTGAAATGTAGGCCAATTATAAATGCTGTATATGCAGTAGTAATTAAAAGAAATTGTATAAATTTCCGGAAATTGCAAAAAAGGAGTCACTCCAAAAACTCATTGTTCATATATCCATGCATTGAACTTTCTCTCTCTTTCTGCCTTTATATTGGTGGTTGAATTCTTTTTCTTTTATTCTTCTACTTTTCTGGTTCAGTAAGAATCTATTAAAATGGTGGAACATTCTATTTCCGGTGAAGGAAAAAGCCATTCGAGATCATCTATTATTTCTCGCATCACGTGCAAATTGAATAGAGAGAGAGAGAGAGAGAGAGAGAGAGAGAGAGAGAGAGAGAGAGAGAGAGAGAGAGAGAGAGAGAGAGAGAGAGAGAGAGAGAGAAATTGGAGTTGTTTGTCTTTCATTGATTGGAAGGGATATCTTGTAGTTGCTATTGGAGCCTTCAAGATGGTGCTGAACATATTTCTCCTTTACATTAGAACATAATTTTCCTGTACAGAAGAAATTTATATGTTACTAATCTGCTGCTTGTGCGCAAAATCTTGCTTATATAAGGGGAATATATATATGCAAATTATGAGGTAAAGCTAATGAGGTTTGGATTAATACTTTCACGTAAATAAAGCACAAACATCTTCAAATTCTCTAGTGTTCAACGAAAAAAACAAAAAATTTATGCAGTCTGTTGTTTATTGTAGTATTACTGTAGTCTACGTATGTTTATTTTCATTCTTTGAAATGAGTGTTATTTGTAACATATTTTATGAATTCATCATTGTCCTCTGTGTACCTAAAACGTATAATACTTGAATTATTTTGTTTCTATCTTACAGTTCATCCATACGATCAAAATACTTTTGAAATACTGTAATATTTAACTTTATCCTTTTTTATCAAGACATAACGTCTCCTTAATATATTCAAGTATATTCACCTTCCAAACTTCATTCCGATAAATGTAGTTTGTTTAGCCTTGCTTACAACATTACAATGTCTTCCACAAAGAATTTGTAAAATTTCTTCCCTTTTTACTCTACTTTCTTTGATTTGCTCCCTATTAGCAGCATGTTAGATTTTATGCATGTATCCTAGTTACATGCATTTATTTTCGTATCTAATACTAACTCCCATCGTAGGACTTACTTGTGTCTATTAAGTCATAAGGCGAATTCTTACGAACGTTACTTTCAGCTTTTTTATTTGTCTTTCTAATTTATCTAACTTAATTCACATCACAAACATACTATATTCTTTATTTTCATAATGAAACAGTGAACTTATTTTTTATGGTTTGGTATGAAAACATTGTCCTTTTTTATTGTCTTGAGAACTGAGACACTTTTTCCAGAAGTTTGTCTTCCCGTAGTCGGTGGTCCTTTTAGATGAATGAGTTGGGTTTGCCATTAGCATTTTTTCTTCTATAAGTGTATCTCCTTTTTTATTTATGATTCAACTCAGATCAGACAATCTCTTGCTCGTTACTCGCGTTGTCTGTTTTTCTTGCTGGAATTTTCAGGTATTAAACTCATTTTCTTATTTTTGTGTTTATTATAATGATACTTTTGGTTTATTATTGTTATAATGATTGATCTTGTCTATTTACAAATTCAGAATGAACACGTTGAAAAGTTAATTTACATGCTAAGGTTAGTTTTACATAATTATAGGGTTTTATGTGAGAGAACAAAGAGCAATGCCTAAGAGAATTATGTTTAAATTAACAAGTAAGTAAATATAGTTTGAAAATTAATAATTTCGTAAAATATAAAAAAAAATCATCCTGTTAATTGCAACCTCTCTCAAACTTACATACATCAAGAATTACACCC
>NC_090725.1:258311516-258316516 GCF_036898095.1 Palaemon carinicauda | reverse complement strand
TCTGGGTTGTAACTAGCTTATGTTCTAAGGCCTTAGTAAGACTCCAAGTTTCTGATGCATAGGTTAAGATTGGTAGGATCATTATGCGTGTTGCATAAGATTTTTCACAACTCTGACCATCCTTTACATTCAGATCTCCCTGGACAATTCTATCCTGTTCGTAATACTAGGCAGGCAGTTAATTCTAATAGCCAGGCCTTCTCCATCACGAGGCTCAATACTACGCAGTACTCTAGAAGTTTTATTCCAGCTGTGACCAAGTTGTGGAATGATCTTCCTAATCGGGTAGTTGAATCAGTAGAACTTCAAAAGTTCAAAGTTGGAGCAAATGCTTTTTTGTTGACCAGGCGGACATAGTCTTTTTATAGTTTATTTATGACATATTTGATTTTGATGTTGTTGATAGTTTATTATATGACATGTCTGTTTTGACGTTGTTTCTTATTTTAGAATGATTTATTGTTAATTTGTTCTCTTCATTTATTTCCTTATTTCCTTTCCTCACTGGGCTATTTTTCCCTGTTGGAGCCCCTGGGCTTATAGCATCTTGCTTTTCCAACTAGGGTTGTAGCTTGGATAGTAATAATAATAATAATAATAATAATAATAATAATAATACTTTTCTTTTTAGAGAAAGTGCCATTTGCTTTTCATAGTATAATTTTGTTTTCCAAAATCTCTCCATCCCATACTTTTATATATATATATATATATATATATATATATATATATATATATATATATATATGTATATATACACATATATATATATGTATATATATATGTGTATATATATATATATATATATATATATATATATATATATATATATATATGTTTGTGTGTGTATGTGTGTGTTTGTATGTGTTTGTGTATAAAATATGGCATGGGCTACTAGAGGGCAACATCATCTGGGTGTGTTTCCAATATGTACGCATATTTATTTAAGTTCATGAATATTCATATCCATATACATAAAATATAACCACAAAGAGAATGCTAAGTAAATGATAAGGAATTTATAAAATGGATAGATATAACAAAATAAAGATGGGTAAAGTTAATCGTTCAGCGACCGTCTGAACATCCTCTTTTCAGATACCGTTAGGTAGTGCAATTACCTGAATTTTTCCACTAGTTCCAATTTTGGTGTTTTTAATAATCGTTTTCTTTTTTTCATTTTTAAGAATACTTATAGTTGCCTTTCTGTTAAGGTCTGTTTTTACCTTAATTGTAATTACAGTATCTTAATTTTCTCTTTACAAATTCTTTCCCTTCAACTGTCAAAGGTCTGTAATAAGGGGTTCAACCATTTAAATTTGAATAACAATGTCTCTAATATTCTTCCAATAACGGAGAAAGAAGTTCCGGTTATATCTGGTTATTGTGTTAAATTGTTTCATCTCTCTAGTGTCGATTTTGTTCTCGTTAAATTTCCTATTCTTGTACTTCATTTAATACCTTGATTAGAAATAGCTTGATTCTGACATGTACAGGCGTAAGATACTTAACTCGGTTTTTTTTTCCATGATTCCTTACTACTTGGCATCTTTTAAGACTGATACCTAAATCAAGTTTCACCCATTACAAGAGAGAGAGAGAGAGAGAGAGAGAGAGAGAGAGAGAGAGAGAGAGAGAGAGAGAGAGAGAGAGAGAGAGAGAGAGAGAGAGATAATGATAATCCGGTAGGCCAAATCCACTTTACCCATATTGGTACTTCAACGGGCTTTCCGTCCCGTCAAGGATCTAATCATATACGTCATCTTTCTTTTGAAATAAACACCCACCTATCCCGCCCACACCGCCCACGGGTCCCTGGGAAATCCTCGATTCATGCGGAAGACGATGTTGAATCTTTCCAGGGTCAAGAATAAGTGATAGATATCATTAGTACTTGTATATGAGTAATTGGCGAATATATGTATTATGAGTACATTGTGTTTGAGTTGATAGCACTTTAAGTGGAGATAAAAGATGTTTGACTGTAAGTCATGAGTGAACGTTTGAAAATTCAAAAAATTATGACTCCCATCATAAATTTACAACTACAGTACCCCACAATTGCTACCAGTCATTCATCATGAAATTAACTTGAGATAGGCATGGTTGAATTTTTTACCAGTTCGGATAAATATTTGCTGTAATTGATTTTCATATGTTATTCACTGTATCTTTATTTTGTAACATCTCACATGGTCCCCCCGCCAAAGAAAAGTCTGAAATAACCAAAAGAAATCTCATGAAAATATATTCTTAAAAACTGGTATTAAAATGTGCTTAGTTGTGTTGGATAGTTCATGCCAGTTTTGGAATATAAAACTTGAGTACAAAATTGCATTAATAGTGAGTATTACTGTATCTCCATTTGGTAATTTTGTTTAAGGGAATATAAAAACCTAAAAATGTTGATAATCATTTTACTTAAGTGGAGGTATTGTTTATGTATACAGCTCTAGAGGCAAGAGGTCTTTGAGCCAGACTGACTATTTGAAAAACTTATAATTTTGAATGATGGAAATTGTGTAAATATGGGTATATATTTTTAAGGAAGAGTGAGAAGTATAATTATAAATTATAAGTTGAAGTTGCCGGTATTTTTATTTTTTACATTGCTGATTCGGGGATCAAGGTGAGAGACTTCAAAAACTGGTTAAAGAATTTATTGATTTAAGAATAACATTATAATTACCAGATTGATGGGCTCACATTTGTAGTTTTTATAAGGAACTTATTGCAAAAATTGGAAGTTTTTTGGAAGAACCAAAAAGTAATGTTTGAAAGGGTAGAATTAGGAAAATTAATAAAAATTCTAATTAAGTAAGGGAAGGCTGCGAGTGCCTTTTACTAATGGGAGATTTGATCAATGATAGATTATGCAGATGCTATGAAGTCAAATAAGAATGCTAAGGAAAAGAACCTTACAATGTTATAAGAATTTGACCCCCCCCCCAAAAAAAAAAAACGAATTTCATGAAAAGATACTTCGTATGTGAAACACATAATCCTAATTACATGCTAGATACGAAAGGAATTAAATTATTGAAATAGGAAGCAAAACTATTATCAAACTGTCGTTATGACTTGGTAGATATTGGTGTAAAGATGCATAAAGGTCATGCGAAGAAAGTAGAGATAAAGTAGAAGGCAAGGTGATAAAGTAAATTTTAGGAATGTGCTTTTGTGACAGTAAATGCCCCAAAAGTAGATGATTGAACGAAAATGTAAGGATAAAGAAAAGACATTCATCTTTCAGATAGCTATTACGCGTACGAATAACGATAAGTAAATATACCATTGATATAATAGAGTGACTGTGACGCAACAGTGGAGGTGATTAAATTGTATAATTGATATGTTTTCTATTCTGCACTTTGGAGGTAATGTCCTAAAGACAAGATGATAAATAACAATAACCTTATTTTATAATTTCCCGACCATTGGACTTCCTAAGACGCCACCTGTATATTTAAGAAAAATTGTTTTGAATTGTTTCGTTATTCAAAGAGTACCTTAATTACAAAAGCACTTTATTGACGTTTGAAACTTTAGAATTGGTATCAAAATACTTTTATTGTTTCATTCTAGAACTAAATTATCATTTAGGGTTTTTCACACTTCTCAGGATTTGTAGTAAATATTTTAGCCTTTTTTTCCATTCGATGTATTTTGTGTTATTTGGAAATTATTAAAGATGAGAGGTCATTATTAACTGCATTGACACGAAATGTTTAGTCCTTGTAACTTTTCGAGAATTACCAGGAGTGGGTCTCAAAGATGCAATCTGAAATCGAACTACAGATAGAAAAATGTGTGTGTGTGCGCGTGTGTTTCTAAACATCTTAATAGAATATATTCCTTCAAGTGATTCAAGGATGAATTTAGCGTGTCATATATTGATCAGAGTTTTATCTAAAATGAAAATAATTTGTTTCCAAAGTGATTTAAGCGTTCGTATTCTTTATTAATGTTCATAATTGTTCAAATGTATAGAAATACTGAGGTAAAAGATAAAAGATGAAGTAAAGGGAATAGAGATAGAACCAAGTTCACATCATTATCTTTCTTATTTTGAAAACAGAAAGAAAGTAAGAGAGCAAAGGGTACTAGTGACATAACATCCTTAGCCATTGACATTTAGATGAATCTCTTAACACTTGTCGACGCCACCTATTCACATCATATAAGTAATATACAAGAAATTAATTTTGATAATATTAAATCTTCTTCAAGTGAAGAGAACGGAACATAAGCCGTTTGGTTTGTCAGTATAAATCTTTGTCGTAGTGAATAGATGAATAAGTAATGATTGAATAAAACATATGCATAAATTGATAGATATGCAGAATAAGTAGGTGAAAAAATATCAACTATTAAAATAGGATAATCGTAACATCTTCTGTCAAATGGAACTTTATAACATTCTATGATGCAAATAAATAAGATAGACGAATAAATAAGCTTCTCGAATATAAATGAAATTTGGAAGATAAGACTCTCGTAACTGCTAACTGGCAACTTATACTGTTGCTGACTTCTCCATCGTCACCCTGATGACAATTGACGAATCGACCAAGCGGTCAGCTCCTGTTCTCAAAGGCCCAAAGATAGGCCACGAGTAGGTTAACTGACGATTGTGCTTTGACGAAGCTGACGTGGATGTCTTGAGGCCAAAGTGATGTCTTCATCTTCAGTATTTCTGTTTCTTTCACGTTGCTTTTGAGGACCGGGACTTTACGGATGTATGCGTTGTTTCTGGTTTATTCTGTATATCTTCTTTGAATAGATCTTACTCCTGCGTGTCTGAATTGGTTTCTTATACTAATCGTTTTTTAACTGTAACCTCAATAGAAACCAGTCTTGAAATGGAATTTGTTTCTAAATGTAAAATATGTAAAATTTGCTTTATTATTTTTTACCACTTCGTTAATTCATGACTTTGTCACTAACATATATTTTGTTGAATGATGGTTTGGTAGGGTACAATTTCAGTTTTGTAACCC
>NC_090725.1:258289016-258306516 GCF_036898095.1 Palaemon carinicauda | reverse complement strand
CATACGTATTGAGAAATTTTGTAATATAACATTTTGTGAAACAGTTGATACAGAATTATTTAAACGGTATAACGAATAAAGATTGAAGCCTGCAATAAATGAATAGATAAATAATTACATAATGCAGACAAATAATAGATGAACAATTTAAAGAAAATATATAGGTATATCATTCTATGATTACAAATTCAAATTGATTCATGTCCTAAATTATTAGCAGAACACGATTTTTGGAGTTTTCTAGTTACGCACATAAGTGCGAGTGTGTGTGTGTATATATATATATATATATATTTTTGGGCTCAAGCCATGTCGTCCTGATGGAAGTTCCTATAGGGTAGCTTCCTAGGGTATATTACAACTACGGCGATATTCCCAGAGAATTTACCTTAAGGTACCAGAATTCTAACTCCTGGAGCGAGTATCCCTCGTGAAAGGGATATCGCGACATATCAGAGGACGTATTCTAGACACGTCACATGGCAATCTACAACCTGGACAGAGATTTCGTCTCGTAGGAGGTGATTGACGAGATACGAATTCGGGAAAGAAAAAGGGGAGCCGCTCCCAAGGCTTCCCTATCCCCCGATTCGTATGCGTGCCTGGCGCCAATCCTGGCGCCATCTGTATTCCTTTTTGCGTAGCTTAACAACTCGGTGTTTTTTCCTGTTTTTCTCGCAAATCTTGGATTTATTCGACTTTTCATGGCTTCTTCGTCTTCGTCGGCCTCTGATAAGTTGAGTATAGTGTCTGTTATGTATAAATGTAGGCTCTTGGTAAAATTTTGAGTGATTAATAGGATTAATCTTTGATACAAGAGCCGTAGCCTACCAGAGGTGTCCTGGACACTGTCGCTTGCTAGGTATAAATTAGTTAGTCAGAGCGACATTCCTGGTCGTTTTGCTTTAATAAATTTTAGCTATTTAGCATTACATAGGATTTCCTTTCGTGCTTAGTATTATTTGGCGAAGTATTCGCCATTCTGGCCTACGCTAGGCCATGTAGCCTAGTCGTTTGGTCCTAGTACTTCATGCATGATTTTTGTTTTTCCGAGTGCAATTAAAATTTTATTGAAGCTTTAGGCTATATTTTATACATTTTAGACTGTGTGGAATATTTCCAAGATTGTATACGTGTGAGTTTCGGTGAATTAGGTAATCGATTCTCTTGGTGCCTAGGCTAATTGCTTATGGAGCCTTAGTATACTTTATCATACTCCCCGGTTGCTTTCTTTTCTTCGGAGAAGGTATGCAATCCCTTTCCCTCTGTTTAAGCCTTGGGCTTATCCCTAAGTGGTTTTTTCCGAATTTATTTTCGATAAAACTATACTAGGGTGTTACTGTACCTTCCTGTTCCTGTAGTTATGGTTCAAGAGGGACAGAACAACAGAGTTTTTAGTCTGAGTCTGTGTTGTCTGGCTTGGGGCAGAGTCCCCCTCGCTGACCTAACACATACAAAGGGAGCTTAGCTCCCTTAGGTCACTACCGAAGGTTTCTGTAGTTATGATTCCTTCTTTTGTGATCGACCAGACTAAGTCCTGTTGCTGTTCTCGGGGGAGGATAAGTTCTTCCCTTGGGAGTAGCAACGCCTTCCTTGCTTTGGTGCTCTGGAAGCTGGCAAGTATTGCTGGCCTTTTCCCTTAGATCTCCCTTAGGCTAAGATAAGTTTCTTGGCTGCGGGTGATCTGTCACTAAAGCAAGGTTGGCAGGACCCTCTTGTCCCTTCCCCCTCTATCTCCGTAATGGCCTAGCCATTACTGTACTGTACCTTGCCGGCCGGCAGAGCTGGCCGGCAGGGGTCTTACTGTACTGTACGTCGTTCTACTTCTGGACCTAGTATAGGTTGGGATGTGGAATTGACTCAGCCCATTGCCGGCCGGCAGAGCTGCTGGCCGGCAAGGGTCTTATGTTTTCGAGTGCTGCCCGGACCTCTCTTGGTCCCTCATCCATGCCTGCCGGCAGAGCCGGACGGCATTGGTCAAGGAAGCCTGAATTAGTTTCTCCCCTTCCTTATATGCACTCTTTCGGTTGCCGGGCTTGGAGGTAGTGTACACTCTTATCCCGGCATCCATTCTATTTTCTTCTAGTGCTGTACCTGTCCCGGCTGCCGGCCTATGAGGCCGGCAGCCGGGCAGGTGTAGTTCTCTGGTTCTTTTGCTGCCGGCTGGCATCGGTCTTGTACCTTTGCCGGCCGGCTTATGTCAGTCCTTGTCTGCCGGTCACCAAGAGTGTGACCGGCAGCTGGGTACTACCTTGTGTAGTTGCTGGCCGGCAGCCATTGCCGGCCAACACTGGTTGTTACCGGCCGGCAGTTGCTGCCGACCGGCACAGGCATTTGAACCAGAGTGCTGCCGCCCTATAGCTGTTAAGTAGTATACTTTAAAGCTAGTTGTGGTGTGTGCCGGCCGGCAAAGGCAGGCCGGCACACATCCCCCTATACTGTACTAGTATTCTTCTGTATAGCATATACAGTAAGAAGAAAACTATAGTAAAGGTTTTGGTACAGCACTGTATCTTCTAACACTATTGTGTTTTCTTGCACATCCCTTTGCTGTTGCCCTCAGATAGGAAGCTGAGTTCTTCCCTGTCTATTATCCAGGATTTTAAAATCATTGCTTAGGTGTGAGATCCACCTGTTTCCTCTGGAAACCTTGCATTGGTTACTCTAGAAGAGATAAACCATTTTTTATTTTATTATCTGGAAGGCTGCAACAATGGGTTGTGAGGGAAACACAAGTGTGTGTCTTTCCTTTCTGAATTGTTATGCTATACTATGCATATCCAGTGATACATAGTTCACTTGATACTCATGGAAATTTCTTCTCTTTACAGAAGGACACTCCGAAGTGGGGAAGTGCTTTCTGCAATGTCAGCAGCAAGAACCTCTGCGGACATGAGTTTTGTAGGAGACACGCAGCATACGCTGTCTCCAAGGATGATCTCCGGTATTGGGACCCTCAGGTATGTACTGTGTGCACTAACCTGATTAATGAGACATTTAAATAGCTAAGAAGAAGCTTCGTACCTGGGTAAGGGGCTTCCAAAAGAACACTTCTGGCCCTTATCTTCCAAGTGAGAAGATGAGGGCGTATCTTTTCCCTAAGGCATCAGCTGATGCAGTGATTCCCCAGCCTCAAGAGGAGATCCCCTAAGTTCAGATCCAGGTGGATGCTGAAGTCGCGGTCGCGATGCAAGACATCCAGCTAAATGACAGGATATCTGATGTGGACGGGTGTCAGGAGGAAGACCTCCTGGCAGAAGCCCAGGATGAAGTTCAAGCCCCTCTACATCGGCCGGTCTCCCAGTAGAGCTGGGACAGGCCCTCTCTTCTATTGTTGGAATGATCCAACAAATGCAGAAGGAGAATCAGGAGAAGGCGGCTGCAATGGAACTGCGAATGCAGTGCCTTGCAGAATCACATGGGCCCCAGAAAAAGCTCAATGTGAAAGACCTTCCCTTGTGCTCAGATGCTAACCCATGGAGGTATGCTGAGCACATGCCGATGACGACTGGAAAGATCGCCATCTCGGATAAGCTGGGCTCAGTTCCCCTGGAGGGTGGAATTCTGGCCCAGCAAGGCATCATATCCGGACTGTTATGTCCGGCTGAGGAAGGAACCAGCTTCAAAGGAGGAGACAGAGCCGAAGGAGGTCATAGTGATGGACCATGCTAAGGCTCAAGCTCTACTTTCATCCTCGATGAAAGAGAGGGGCTTCTCTAACTCAAAGGTAGCTGCATTGAATAGGAAGCTCCCTTCCTTTGTGTCCTCGCCTACTAGAGCCTTCCCCCTTTTACAGAAAGGGTTTCTGGCTGTACTAAAAGCAATCGAGGCCGGCAAGTCTTGCCCCTCCCTAGAGGAGTGTAAACCCTTGTCGCTGGCCCTGCCTATGGACCACAAAGACTGGAAAGACGTCCATCTTACGTTCTCAGTGGGAAAGTTGGAGGCTGATATTACCGGACGTCAGTTCGGCAAGGACCTCCCTAAGCTGTCTGACTTTCTTTTGCGAAGTGAGTTCGATACAAAAGAAAGACTGACTGCCTCAATGTCTCTTCAGACTACTCTCGAGACGATGGCAAGTGACCCCAAGGTCCATGAAATGTTCATGGTAGTGGCCAAGCCTCATCTGGCCACAGTGACGAAGGACCTTTATGGCTTCGTCAAGGCAAGGAGAGCTTGTAGGGAGTTCGTGTTTACCTCGGCTACGGTGAGGCACGAGCTAAAGAAACTAATCTCCTCCAACATTTGGGGAAAAGACCTTTTTCCCTACCGACTTGATCAAAGAAGTTTTTGATAAAGCCGCCTTGGAGAATAGAAACCTTCTCCAGAAGTGGGGCCTGGCTATCAAAAGAAAGTCTTCCCCGGATGAGGGTCCTCAACCAAAGAGGAAGACTATGAGGACTAGGCTACCGTCTCGGCCAGCCAAGCCTCTTAGACAGCAACAGCAACTGCAATTGCCATTGCCCCCAGTGCCCCAGATCGTGGCACAAACCCCGACCACCTTTCAGTGGGTACCCCAGGCCGTGTCGACACAGTCCACGGCATTCACCCCAGCGTTCGAAGGGCAGTCTACTTCCTTTCGAGCAAAGCCTAGAGGAGCAGCCAGAGGCTCGTCTAGACGCCCCTTAAGGGGAAGGGGATTCAGGGGTGGTCGTGGTCAGGAAGGCAAGACCTCAGGACGGCAGTCCAAGTGAGGTGATACCGGTAGGAGGGAGACTTCTGAAATTTCGGGATCGGTGGACCTTCGATCCCTGGGCCCACAGCCTACTCGAGAATGGACTGGGCGGGAGCTGGTACAGCACTCCACCCCCGTACCTTCGGTTTTTCCAACACTCCACCCCCGTTATGGAGGAGTACGTTCAAGAACGGTTGGAGAAAAAGGGTGAAGCCCATCAATTTCTAAGGGAGGCTGTTTTGTGTTCCCAAGAAAGACTCGGAAAAGCTCAGAGTCATTCTGGACTTGTCGCCACTTAACAAGTTCATAGTGAATTGCAAATTCAAAATGCTAACACTGCAACACATAAGGACCTTACTGCCCAAGAGGGCATATTCCGTCTCTATAGACTTGTCAGACGCCTACTGGCACATTCCAATTAGCCATCGACTCTCCCCCTACCTAGGGTTCAGGCTACAACGAAGACTATACGCCTTCGGAGCCATGCCATTCGGGCTAAACATAGCCCCAAGGATTTTTACGAAGCTTGCGAGCGTAGCTCTCAAACAATTTCGCCTAAAGGGAATTCAGGTAGTAGCCTACCTGGACGACTGGTTGGTGTGGGCAGCATCCGAGACAGAATGCTTGCAAGCTTCCAGTCAAGTGATCCAGTTCCTAGAGTACCTAGGCTTCAAGATCAACAGAAAAAGTCTCGACTTTCTCCATCTCAAAAGTTCCAGTGGCTAAGATCCACTGGGACCTTTTGTCACACCGTTTCTCCACCCCGGCGAAGAAAAGGAAGGAGATAGCGGGTTCTGTCAAGAGACTTCAAGATTCCGAAAGGATATCAAGACACGAGCAGGAGAGAGTACTGCGCTCTCTCCAGTTTGCTTCGGTGACAGACCCAGTGCTAAGAGCACAGCTAAAGGATGCAATCGGAGTTTGGAGAAGTTATGCATCAAACGCGTGAAGAGATCTGAGAAGACCAGCCGCTTCGGCTAAGTACTCTTCTCAGGCCTTGGTCCCAAGCCAGACATCTAAAGAAGTCAGGTTCTTCTTCAGCCACCTCCCCCGTCGGTGACGATTCACTCAGACGCCTCAAAGGAGGGATGGGGAGGTCACTCTCATCGGAAAAAAGTCCAGGGGACTTGGTCCAGGCTATTCAAGACCTTTCTCATAAAACTTTCTAGAAGCTAGGGCAGTGCTCCTTACCTTAAAGAAAGTCTCCCCGCGTCATTCGTTCCACATAAAGTGGTAATAGACAGCGAGGTAGTTGTAAGATACTTGAATCGACAAGGATCGAGGTCACCACCTCTCAACCAGGTGATGTTGGCCGTCTTCCGATTGGCGGAAAAGAAGAAGTGGTACCTGTCGGCAGTTCACCTTCAAGGAGTCCGCAATGTGACAGCGGACGCTCTATCCAGGTTCACACCGATAGAGTCGGAATGGTCCTTAGACGCAGGATCATTCTCCTTCATTCTGAATCAGTCCCAGAACTGCAGATAGACCTCTTTGCGACGAAAGACAACAAGAAGTTGCCCCTGTACGTGCCCCTTACGAGGACCCCTTAGCGGAAGCAGTGGACGCGATGTCCCTCGACTGGAACAGATGGTCCAAGATTTATCTGTTCCCTCCTCACAACCTTCTGTTGAGGGTCCTCAACAAACTGAGATCCTTCAAAGGGTAGCGGCAATAGTGGCCCACAAGTGGCCGAACAGCGTGTGTTTCCTCCTGGCATTGGAACTGTAGCTGAAGTTTGTACCACTACCAGATCCAGTTCTGACCCAGCGAGTCCAGAAGTCAACTGTCTGCGCTTCATTACAGAAAACCCGGACCCTGCAGTTCATGATTTTCTCTCCCTAGCGGTGAGAAAGCGTTTCGGGATTTCGAAAGCCAGTATAGACTTCCTTGAGGAATATAAATGCAAATCTACTAGAAGGCAATATGAGTCATCTTGGAGAAAATGGGTGGCCTTTTGTCAAGGCGAAGATTCCGCAGGAGATCTTGACAGACTTCTGCTTATCTTTTTTCCCCACCTCCATGGTCAAGGGTTGGCAGCGAACACGATTTCAGCGTGTAAGTCTGCTTTGACAAGACCCATTCTATATGCCTTCCAGGTCGACCTAGGTAACGAGATCTTTAATAAAGTCCCGAAAGCCTGTGCTAGGCTCAGACCTTCAGCACCTCCAAAGCCCATTTCATGGTCTTTAGACAAGTTCTTCATTTCGCTTCTCTGTTGAGCAATGAAGAGTGTGCGTTAAAGGATTTGACACAAAAAGTTATTTTCCTATTTTGCACTCGCGTCCGGGGCCAGGGTTAGTGAGATTGTAGCCTCTCGAGAGAGGCAGGTCGTGTTCAGTTCCTGGATGGGGAAGAACTGAACCTGTTTCCGGATCCTACGTTTCTCGCCAAGAATGAGTTACCCACCAACAGGTGGGGTCCCTGGAGAATCTGCCCTCTGAAAGAAGATGCATCTCTATGTCCAGTAGAATGCCTAAAGGTCTATCTTCATAGAACTTCAGACTTCAAGGGTGGTCAACTATTCAGGGGAGAAACATCAGGCTCAAATTTATCTCTGAATCAACTCAGAGCGAAAATCACATATTTTATTCGCAGAGCGGATCCTGACAATACACCCGCAGGTCACGATCCGAGGAAAGTTGCCTCATTCTTAAATTTCTTTAATTGTATGGATTTTGAACATCTCCGTTCATACACTGGCTGGAAGTCTTCCAGAGTGTTCTTTCGCCACTATGCGAAGCAAGTAGAGGAACTAAAAGAGATCTGTGGTAGCAGTGGGTCGCGGTGTTAACCCTACTGTTTAACTCTGCGAGGAAGTGGTCTTAATTGGGACGATTGATTCCAGGGTGAGTGTGTAGTTACATACTGTACTACAAACTAAGTGAGGGCACTGTGTTGCCCATCCAGACTGTTCCATTTCCGAAGGTGAACCTAGCATAAGTGCAGACATGTGTGCCGAGCGTTTCTAACGCTAATGTCATTGATTTGTAATACAGGCTTTTATGACTTTGATACCTCGGTATCTTAAAAGTGGCATCTAATGTTTTTTCTTTCAGACAAACAAGCTCTGTTTACTATCATACTTATGCTTAAAGTTTTGGGTTATCCTCTTCTTATATATATATATATATATATATATATATATATATATATATATATATATATAATTGTGGTTAACCTGTCTATTTATTGCCTGTCAATAATCTGGTTCTTGAGAACCTTGCGTCTCCTTCACCTGTGTCAATTTATTGGTATAATTGAGCATTCATTCTATGTTCCTTATCTGGGATAATTCTAATAGAATTGTTCCTTTATGCAAGCTATGTTGCATTGGTTTTCCTCCTATGCGGATATAAAACCTTTGTCCAATACAAGTATTGTGCGGAAAACTGGTCGATATTTCATATTGACGCAGTGGTCCTTTACAAACTATGCTTTACTTAATATAGGGCGAGACCACTATATTAGCTTGCCTGGTATTCATACATAGATATATGTACTCTTCGAGACTTTTCCAGAGTCTAGTAGGACTCTTCCCTGTAGGGGGCAGGAAGCTCTAACATAGTTTATAGTTAGTTGAAAAGATGTATAACGGTAACATCTTAGGTCTCTAGGTCTAGTCGACCGGGAAAAAATTACCTCCGGGGAGTACGGCACGTTCTGAGAATCCACAGATACAGTAATGCTCTGGTACACTTCCATCAGGACGACATGGCTTGAGCCCAAAAAACGGATTTTGAGCGAAGCGAAAAATCTATTTTTGGGTGAGATGGCCATGTCGTCCTGATGGACTCTCCCTTGCCTTTCTAAGAAAGGGCTGTAGGACCCCTCCCTACATACAGTATCTGTAGCACCTCGTGTACGCTACAAGGAATACAGATGGCGCCAGGATTGGCGCCAGGCACGCATACGAATCGGGGGATAGGGAAGCCTTGGGAGCGGCTCCCCTTTTTCTTTCCCGAATTCGTATCTCGTCAATCACCTCCTACGAGACGAAATCTCTGTCCAGGTTGTAGATTGCCATGTGACGTGTCTAGAATACGTCCTCTGATATGTCGCGATATCCCTTTCACGAGGGATACTCGCTCCAGGAGTTAGAATTCTGGTACCTTAAGGTAAATTCTCTGGGAATATCGCCGTAGTTGTAATATACCCTAGGAAGCTACCCTATAGGAACTTCCATCAGGACGACATGGCCATCTCACCCAAAAATAGATTTTTCGCTTCGCTCAAAATCCGTTATATATATATATATATATATATATATATATATATATATATATATATATATATATATGCACATATATATACACATTTATATATATATATATATATATATATATATATATATATATATATATATATATATGTACATATACAGTATATATATATATATATATATATATATATATATATATATACATATATATATATATATATATATATATATATATATATATATATATATATATATATATATATATGTGTGTGTGTGTGTGTGTGTAAATACTGATAATTGTGTTGATAAGTATTGGCTAGCTGAATAATTAGTAATTTGATGGTCTTTATTTCATGGTCATAACTTTTTTTTTTTTTTTTTACCTTTGTTATTGGTATAAACAGTTTATATTATTATTATTATCTACTATTAATAGTGAATTCAAGTTCGGTTACTTCTCCATTCAAAATATTTCTGAAAGTTTATCAACTGACTTTAGTACAAATTCGGATAACTCAAGGTCAACGGGCATGCCATTAAGCTGCTAACAAAGCTATTCTTCTCTTAATGCAGATGTCAGCCTTTTAGATGCAATGTTAGCTTAGAGGGTAATTAAGTGATTTCTTCTCTCCCTCGTTATCGTCCCAACTCCCGGGAACCACAAAATCTGAATATATGGAAAAAGGATTAAGTTATAGCTACTTATTAGTATGAAAATATACAGGGGATACTACACCGATTTCAAATTAACATATTCGCCTGAAACCGAAGTGTAATTTCAGCCATACTGTAGGGCATTTCATTTGGTGGTTGAATGTCCCAGGCCATCTCCCTGGAGTTACGAGATGAGGAAAGCAGTAACTGCCATCCTCATATTTCTTTAGATCCTGGGAGGGAATGTTGAGTATACAGTACAGTAAGTGCCACCGACATTTTAAAATTCATTTTGGAGGCTGGAATTTTTGCATAGTTTTGCCATATTTAGATTTTATTATGGGGTCCTTGCCTTTGTTTAACTTTTCAATGTATTTTTATTACTAGCAGGGTTGCAACCTTAGTTGGAAAAGCAGGATGCTATAAGCCCAAATGCTCCAACAGAGAAAATATCCCCGTGAAGAAAGGAAATAAAGAAACATAGAATAGTGTTTGAGGCTTCAATTACTATAGATTTTGCTAAAGCAGATGACCATAATTAGTTAACTGAAATTGCGAATAATATCTGTATAAAGTAGTAATTTTCCAAACCGCAGTATTTTATGTTGTCAATTTTTTTTTCTTTTTATAGCCTATATAGTTATACGCCTTGTGTTACAGATGTCCTAAAATTTGACTTCGTTACATAAAGATTGTGAGATCATTATTGCTCCGATGAGTAAGTTGAGATTTATTACTATTTCTTGAGTGATATAAGTGATTTTGACATTTTATTTATTTATTTTTTAATAGTTGTTATCCCTAGATTTTGGAATGTTGGATATCGCAGTCTGCCCTCCTTACTGACCTCTGATATCTTAGAACCACGTCCGTCTCTCTCTCTCTCTCTCTCTCTCTCTCTCTCTCTCTCTCTCTCTCTCTCTCTCTCTCTCTCTCTCTCTCTCTCAATTCGTTGGTTACACGTGCCTTATGCTATTACATCTTTATATTTGTTTAAAAGTAAAGATGGATCCCATTAAGCAGTACTGTAGCTGAGCTATACAATAAGTAGCCTAGAGTAGAGTACTTTTCAACGTCTTCTTACATAAGCATAACTGACATTTTCCCAATATCATTTAGGGCCAAACCATCAATCACCCATTAAGTACATGGTAAACAAAATCTTCCAAGATGGAGACCCTTTGTTTATAAATCTCCTCAAAAGGAAATAATTGATTCAACGTTGAAGATTAGGTTAAAAGGTAAAAGAAAAAACCCGCCAATTCTGGCCGACGTGCAATGTTGACGTTCCTCCTCCACACGGCTGTTGTCAACACCGTTAGACGCGATATTGAATTAAAAGTGATTAGCGATTGGCTCTCAGGACTTGCCCAATACCTCGATTCATCAGGTTTTATTGACCTTCTATCTGGTTAGGGGCCCCTTAAGTGGACTCATTCTTCTTCATTTCAATATGGATGGGAGAAATCGTTTGGGTTTCGGATCCCCATAACCATTCCGTCTTAAGGCGTAATGAGCTCTAGTCTTTCTGCTTGACTGCGCTGTCATATTGTTCAAAAGAGTAGCATACGAATTTTTTTTTCTTCTATAAAGAGTACTGAATCTTAAATATTTTCACTTATATCAATGCACCCTTATCATGATATTTTCCTTTATCGTAACCAGTGCCTATCATAACTCGAGATGTGCCGAACAACTATTAGAATTATGCCACCAACAAAAAGGTAAAAGTTTATTGATTACTCTTATTCAATTTCCCCATTCGCAATAAAAGTAAGCCAAGAGGTTTCTATTAGTAGTTTCATCCCGTATTACAGTTAGCTCAAATTAAGGGCCAGTGTCCACAGGGTGACATTATAGAATGTCTGTATCAAATAGGCCTGACGACGAAAGCTGCCTTGACAGGATGTCTTTCACTTTTTATTTTTTTTGTCTTATCGCAAATGCAAGAATTTTTTTGCTGATAGTTTAGACATTAATTAAATTGTTATTCGTAATTACTGGAGATGTTTGTGTGTTAACGGGGTTTAATATTTTCTTTTAAGAATAATATATTTTGTTACCATCCATTAGGTAGCTATAGGTCCACAAGAGATATACAGAAGTATTTTTATGTATGATATAAGGATTTCTGCGACAGGTGTGTGTTTTTAGCCTTTAATTAGTAACAGTTAGTATGAATTAATATTAATAGCTTTTTCAAGGGATTCTTTTACCTCCTAACTTCTTGAAGGAAATATTTCAACACAACTCCCTTATTGACCTTGTGTATAAAATTGATTATAGACAATAGAGAAGCTGCCCAATAAGAAAAATAAAAGAAAACTTTGAGTAAAGAATGAACTGAACAAATACAAGAAAAAAAAACAAGAAAAAAACATACCGAAGTAAAACAGGTAAGATAGAAGAATGCCCCAAGTTTGAACTTTTGAAGTTCCATAGATTCTACTACTTGATTGGGAAGATCATTCCACATTTTGGCTCTGCTGCAATAAAACATTTAGGATGCCTTGTTTTATGACTCAGTAGGCCTCATGTCTGTCCAAATGAAGACCCATTCATACGACAAAGCATCAGCGGTGGTAGTCGTCCTCGTCAGCCACTTAGCACTAGTGCCAATAAATTTGGCAGTCATTCTTTGATTGTTTTTCGTCCATTGGTCCTAGTATTACCGGGTACAAGTTCATCTATGGCCATTACATCCTTCCATCTCTTTCCAGTAAGCGAACAGCCCTCAATTACTTTCTGCATTATTTCTTTGAGCTCCCTTGTCTCCTTACCAGATGCATAGACATCTCGATATGCAATTATTTAATATATTGATATATAAGGCAGAAACTTTCGGAAATTTTATGAATACGGTGCCGTTCTGACCAACTATTTCTATCTCTTCGTCAAACTCTGGAAGGGGCTCCCTCTTCAAACAAATTCCTTTCATTTTCATAATTTCAAGTAAAAAATAATTTGTGGTCAAGAATGTTACCATTGAGCGTGTTCCAGAATGTTTGGAAGAGTTTACTTGAGTCCAAAACGAAATCCTGAATTAATTCATCCTTTTCCATAAATCTTGTTTAGTTGACTTGATTCTTGTTTCCTGGTGCTTTCCCTTCTCTTCTGGCCGTTATTGGAGATCCAGTGTTTTCCTAGATTCTTAATGAAGGGTAAGTTTTCCCTTAATTATAGTGCACTGGGCAATGTATTCGCTCTTATTTTGCAACAGTTAAATGGGAACAGGATATTGTAATTATTATCTTAGTTAACTGCAATGTTTTCCCTTAACGCGAAGTCCTTAAAGGGGAATTATGAGCGTAGTTGCTCATTCTCCCACGATGCAAAGGAAAGAAATTCAGGGCTCTTGTTATTAGTATTATTTATATCCACTCAGAGTTTAACGCCATCATTTAGGCTGCGTAAGCACAAGAAAGTTGGTGCTTGCTAGCTGATTCTTGTTTGCCATCCAGGTGCTACATTAATTGCTTTTTCTTTCCATGTAATGCCCTTTTCTTCTTTGTCTTCCCTTGCCCTCTATTGTTTTCTCTTTTTTTCCCCTCATTTTCCTTATATTTACCTCTCTTGGCCCTTTCTTGTCTCTCCCTCTCTCTCTTTAACCTCCTGTCTCCTCCTGTCCTTTTCCTTTCCCACTTTTTACCCCTTATCCAAGTTCTCCTTCTCCACCTTTTTCATAAGATTTTGTTTATTTGTACAATCTCATTCTCCGAGGTTTCTGTCGTTAGATTTTTCAATGTTTAAGAGTTGATACTCTTATAAAAGCGATGATAATAATTACTGTAAATAATTCTTTGTTATATGATTTATATTATCTCAAGGAGTAGTCCTTTCGGTGATCCAATGTGTTCCATTGTTAGTAGATCTCCGGTGCATACATGTGTTTTTGAGCTTATCCTTGACTTGAAAGATTGTGGTTGTAATAACAAGATCGTGCTCTGCGCATAGGAAGAGGAGTCTGGGGCCATTTGTGTTCTTATAGCCTAAGGCCCTATGGCACTAAACAATATAGCCTTGCTTTTCCAAACACAAATAACAAAATCACCCAGCAGTTCTGGTGAAGTTTTGTAGTGCTGCATCAAGTGCATTGCAGAAGTTGTGTTTGTATTTCATCATCATCCAGTGCTGAAGCGCAGTTTGAAAAAGAACTTCCTACCCTCCAGGTAGGATTGCAAGTACTGCACTTGATTTTTGCCGCAAAATCTGTGCTGTGAATCCAAGAAGAATTTTTCAGCAAGCCTCTCCAGTAGACCAACCCTGGAGAGTCATATGTCCCAGGTTCCTTTGATTAGTTTATAGCCTTTGTGTGTGTGTGTGTGTGCGCGCCTGCAATGTATGTTGTCTGGAAGTTTGGCTGTGTGCCTCTCTTAAAAGGGTAGCTCAGCCGCACATATGTATACTAAAGGCAAGTACCACTCCAGCCCAATCGCCTGTGACTGATTCCACAGGTGTTACTGTTAAATGAACCCCTAAAATTACTACTCAAAAGAGACACACTGTGTGGGGTTTTTAACTGAAATGATATCATGAACAAAAACTGGGCGAAACTACAGATCCACTTTCCCGTCAGTTCGTATAGGGCACAAGATATTTATGTAGACAAGGACAGTGTTGGATAAAGGCAAGAGTGGACAACCCAGACATCTGAGGAAAACATCGATGTTACAGCGGACTCGGCAGAAACCGAATACTATCCATAGGTAGTAGGTTGGCCAGGGAACCAGCCACCCGTTGAGATACTACCACTAGAGAGTTATGGGGTCTTTTGACTGTCCAGTCAGTTCTACATTGGATTCTTCTCTATGGATACAGTTCATTTTCCCTTTGCCTACACATACACTGAATAGTCTGGCCTATTCTTTATATATTCTCCTCTGTCCTCATACACCTGACAACACTAAGATTAACAAACAATTTTTCTTCACGTAACGGGTTACTGCACTTTAATTATTCAGTGGCCACTTTCCTCTTGGTAAGGGTAGAAGAGACTCTTTAGCTATGGTAAGCAGCTCTTCTAGGAGAAGGACACTCCAAAATCAAACTTTTGTTCTCCAGTCTTGGGTAGTGCCATAGCCTCTGTACCATGGTCTTCCACTGTCTTGGGTTAGAGTTCTCTTGCTTGAGGGTACAATCGGACACACTATTTTTTTATAGTTTATATAGGAGATATTTATTTTAATTTTGCTACTGGTCTTAAAATATTTTATTTTTCCATGTTTCCTTTCCTCACTGTGCTATTTTCCCTGTTGGAGCCCCTGGGCTTATAGCATTCTGCTTTTCCAACTAGGGTTGTAGCTTAACAAGTAATAATAATAATAATAATAATAATGTGTTTCGTGCAACTAATGGTGCCCATATTAATAGGAAAGGCCGCTCAGGAATGGTGGAGGTAAGGTTATTGACATTACCCTAGCTAGTAGGGGAATGCTCAAGACACTGACCATATATCAACGTGATCAGTGCTCAAACCCCCTCTCCTATGCTAGGATCAGGGAGGACCAGGCATTGGTTGCTGATGAATCAGCAGGTAGGCTTACAAGCCCCCCCCCCCCATCCCTAGCTCACAAGGATGCGAGGTTGCAGACACTACAAGAAACTATCGTGTTTGAGCATAACTCGAAACCCAATCCGGCAGAACGTCAGGCAGGAGGGTCGTTTCCAATAAACCACCGCAATGAGGCAAAAAACTTTATACTACTCCATTTGTAATTATTTCCACATATTTGTTTATTCATTTGCTTTTGTAATATTTTTAATTGTAAGTAATTTCTTGGCACAGCTTTATATATATATATATATATATATATATATATATATATATGTGTGTGTGTGTGTGTATATATATATATATATATATATATATATATATATATATATATATATATATATATATGTATGTATACACACACTATTTATGCATGTACGTGTGTAGAGAGACACACACAGGCAGAGAAAGGGTCTATTCCATTGTATCGAAGATTCCCTGCAACAGGAAACTCGAAACTGAGTAAACATGGACGACGGGTATTTTTCTCTTCGTGGCTTCTCCAGTCTCTCTTTGCCTCTCTCCTCAGAGTGCCCATCGGCAGGGGTACAAGGGCATGAGCGCACCCTCGGGGTACTTCATGCAGGTGTGTGGTGGTTCCGATGAGATGCTAGGAGCGGCAATTTGCAACTGATGTTCTTATCGAGTTGGAGGATTTTCATCATTCTCTCGGTTATTTACTTTATTCATTTCCTTGTTTACAATTCTGTAAATCATGAACGTACTTTAGTGCTTGTTTGTTCAGAAAGTGTATTGATTTATTAGTTGAATGAACGTTTTATTTAGGCATTGAATAATTGTACGACTACAGTGATTATTATAATTGAATCTTGTGTATTTATCTGGTGATATTGTATAATGGGGTATTTTTAGATAAGTTTATTAAATGATAGAATATTGTTATTGGTATCCTCAAAACTGTTCCTACTACATAGTGCAATTCAAGTCTGTTTTAATGTAGGAGGTTTTTTCTCACATAAATCTGATTTTTATTAAAGTTCTAAGATAAAATGGAATATTTCTTTAAATTACTACATTTAACGCATCACTATTATTACTGCTGCTACAACGATGATGGTTACTATTACAACCACAGTATATAGAAATGGAAAAAATTACTTTAGAATTACGTGAATAGTCTTGGGTGCTTTGACTGGATAATAGATTATTGCTATTGAAGAATTTTTCTTTAACGAATCCTACTCATGATTTGAAGTTGTTATTTATTTCGTGAATGTAATTTTCCGTAACGTACCTCGATAGGCTTGGTATTATTAGTGCCATGACATGTACAACTGGTAGTAAGGTAGTTCTTCTTTTATGGTAATGACAATGCAAGGAGTTGTAATTTGATACTTGAAGTATCTGAGCCTTTTAATTGTTGTGGCATTCGAAGGATTGTTTGCAAGTGTTGTTTTTAAAAAAAAAAAAAAACGGTGTGGAATGATCTTCCTAATCGGGTAGTTGAATCAGTAGAACTTCAAAAGTTCAAAGTTGGAGCAAATGTTTTTATGTTGACCAGGCTGACATGAGTCTTTTTTTAGTTTATATATGACATATCTGTTTTTTACGTTGTTAATAGTTTATATAGGACATATCTGTTTTGACGCTGTTACTGTTTTTAGAATTATATATTGTTGATATATTCTCATCATTTATTTATTTCCTTATTTTCTTTCCTCACTGGGCTATTTTTCCCTATTGGAGCCCTTGGGCTTATAGCATCATGCTTTTCCTACTAGGGTTGTAGCTTGGCTAGTAGTAATAATGATAATAATAATAATATTAAACTTGCCTACAGTTGCTTGCAAACATTTTATATGCTTCACTTGTGGTAAATGGGTTTTTATAATGATAGAATAATAGATATATTTTCAAAAAGCTAAACGGAAACAGTAACCATCAAATAAGAACCATTTTTCCTCCTAAAAGAGTGAAGGCTTCATTATGTTCACGCGTTTATTAATCACACAAAAACCTTGAAATGCACAGAATTAGGTTGGAGGTATATTGATGTAAATCTGTCCATTCTCGGGCTCAGCAGCAGCAGGTAAGGCAGAACTCAGCTCTACTTCTGCATGATCATTAAAAATTTAAAATGTCCTTTTTATTTTCAAAGGGCTTAATCCTCACTAAAGCGAAGTTGGTGGCCAATACTTTTCAGCTCAGAAAACCAACTTAGATAGAAACAGTACTGTATTTCAATTTGATGTATATTTTTATACATTATTGTTATCATTTATTTAGTAAGTTATTAGTAGTATTACATATATTAGTTCTTAGGATATATATATATATATATATATATATATATATATATATATATATTATATATATATATATATATATATATAATTACACACACATATATATGTATATATATATATATATATATATATATATA
>NC_090725.1:258274016-258286516 GCF_036898095.1 Palaemon carinicauda | reverse complement strand
TAATCCGATTAATCTCCTTTATAAGGGAATATTAAGTGTAATACTAAACTCTGTTGCTATCCTGACCTCGAAAAAAATTCAGGTCTCGAGTTAACGGGTATTGTCATCTCTATAAAGAAGAGAAAAAGCCCATGTCATTATTTGCGCTCCAGATCACCAGTCGCTTGATCGCTAACTGGTTTGTCCATACAAGTGTGCGTCGAGTAAAAAGCTTGAGCATTTGGCTAATTTAAAATAAGGAAAAAACAATTCTTAGAAAAAATGATTTGATTCATATTCCATATTCTCCCTTTTCGTTTTTAGATTTATTTCAGAAGCAGGTCTTCTGAAAACTATTTAACTTTTATGACATTCAACTTTTATGATTTTAATTGAATACCCTTTTATTTTTTATTTTATTCTATTTTTTATTTTTGTATACATAAATTAAATGTTACCGGCGTCAATGACCTTAGATGTCAGGATGCCTGAAAACTTTAAATCAATCAATCAATCAAACTTACATAGCATTGGCCTTTTCTGACAATCAGACAAGTTACAGATACAATGACAAAAGATTTTGACTGCCGGATGCTGGTGTTGATTAAAGACGTTTTGTGTCCTAATAATTACGGTATTGAGCTCTAGAATTTATCAAAGTAGGATATATTAATTTTTATTTATTTCTTTACCTCTTACTACCTTGTACGAACTCTCATGCCAGTGATGAATGCCAATTTAGGGTTAGAAATTAATATATTTTTACATGTGTTTGTATAAAGACACTATTTTGTGCTCTCTCAAATATA
This sequence comes from Palaemon carinicauda, assembly GCF_036898095.1. Classification (NCBI taxonomy): domain Eukaryota; kingdom Metazoa; phylum Arthropoda; class Malacostraca; order Decapoda; family Palaemonidae; genus Palaemon; species Palaemon carinicauda. Next base: position 258,285,728 of record NC_090725.1, on the reverse strand, counting down.
TGTAATAAAAGGCATATTTTAGTTAGTTTGCGGTTTTTATTGCTAACAGTAACCCGTGCCAAAGATTCGAATTCTTTACTTCATTAAACATTTTACTGATTTTTTTCTTGCATATGTTAATGCCCAGAGTCGATAGCTTCTTAAAGCCACCCGTCCCCCCCCCCTTCTCTCTCTCTCTCTCTCTCTCTCTCTCTCTCTCTCTCTCTCTCTCTCTCTCTCTCTCTCTCTCTCTCTCTCTCTCAAAAATAATAACCACCAGACGTTACCATGATAAAACAACATATTTGCAATTATTAAAGTCCTTCAGCTTCAATGTACACGTCTGGCAATGCTATTTACTCCCCCCCCCTAAAAGATTCAAACTACAGGGACTTTACTAGACTGGCTAGTTGATTGATGGTATTTGTATGTCTGTCTCTTCATCAAGGAGTCTGCCTAGCTGCATCTAGTTAAATATGCAAGCTCTGCTTTGAATGCATAGCGCGTTTATTATTTTTTTTTCCAGATTTGAATGTGCATACACACAAGTCAGCAGAGAAGTATAATATATGTATATTTTTTCCATCATAGCTTATTTTCCTTTGAAAGGTCAAGCTTCCTAGTTTCTTATCAGTTCCTGAAAGGGTGAAGTTGCTGGACCTCTCCCATCATTTCTGTGTTCTTGATAGATTGCTTGGTGGTAGAAAAGAAATGAGGGGTGTAGCAAGCGGCACCGTCAATGTTTTTGTAAATTTTATATATGTATATATATGATAAATTTTTTACATTTAGACGTTTTTTTTTTCATATTCAAATAAACCATATATTTTTGATCAATTAATGTCTGGATTCTCTTAACAATCTCGGGATCAGAGCCCCAGGCGAAATCACACAAAGACAAGAGCTTGTGACCGGCCGGGAGTCATACCCAAGGTTCGGCAAACTTGTATAGACAGTGACTACCAATGAGAGTCCGGTGATGTCCCTAATAAGACGAAAGTACTAACTCCAATCAAATCTTTTCACTTTATTTTTTTTTATTTTTTTTTGTTGCTACAGTACACGCATATTCGCACACGTGCACACATATATATAACAGTATATATATATATATATATATATATATATATATATATATATATATATATATATATATATATATATATATATTACAGTATATATACGTATGTATGTCTCCGAAAACCTAAAGTTATGTCCACCAATTGACCCTGACTAAGAACTAGGAAGTTACTGCCATTGAGATTACCAACCCCTGGATATTGGGATTCTGGTCCTTATATGGGTGTACCCTTTAATGTATCTTCAACTCATCTACTGCCAAAGGGTTAATCCCTTGTGATTTCTGTGACGTGATTATTCCTTGTTTGTAAATTTTAATCTTTCAATTTTTTTTATGAGCGTGGTATTTTATGTTTTGATTGTTTTAGGTTTACGAGACCTCTTTATTGATCAACTTTTAAGATTATATTGTTTTAAATGTGATGCAATTAACGCGATTCAAATAATTTCTTTGTTTACATTTCTGAGTAATTAACGTTGGTATACCTCCAAAAGAATATATATATATATATATATATATATATATATATATATATATATATAAAATATCCATCCATGTCCTTCCACTGGCGTCTTTGTGGTCTACCTAAGCCGGTCCTTCCCTCTGCATCCTTAGCAATCTGTAGGAACCCATTCTGTTATTCTTAATGTCCATCTATTACCTGTCATTATGTCCTGCCCTTGTACATTTCTTTTTCTTGTTAGAATATCCTCTACTTTTGCTTTCTTGCATATGCATGTTGCTCTCTTTAAGTTTTTTAGTTTCATTCCCATCATTATTCTTTCCAATACTCTCTGTGTTGTAACTAGCTTATGTTCTAAGACCTCTTTATTGATCAACTTTTAAGATTATATTGTTTTAAATGTGATGCAATTAACGCGATTCAAATAATTTCTTTGTTTACATTCCTGAGTAATTAACGTTGGTATACCTCCAAAAGATATATATATATATATATATATATATATATATATATATATATATATATATATAATATCCATCCATGTCCTTCCACTGGCGTCTTTGTGGTCTTCCTAAGCCGGTCCTTCCCTCTGCATCCTTAGCAATCTGTAGGAACCCATTCTGTTATTCTTAATGTCCATCTATTACCTGTCATTATATCCTGCCCTTGTACATTTCTTTTTCTTGTTAGAATATCCTCTACTTTTGCTTTCTTGCATATGCATGTTGCTCTCTTTAAGTTTTTTAGTTTCATTCCCATCATTATTCTTTCCAATGCTCTCTGTGTTGTAACTAGCTTATGTTCTAAGACTTTTGTAAGGCTCCAAGTTTCTGATGCATAAGTTAATACTGGTAGGACCATTTGATTAAATCCCTTTCCTCTTAGAGAAATTTGAAGTACATGTCTGAGGCTTTTGATCTGCAGTGGACCAGTAACAGCTGATGAGGATGATATATATGTATGTATGGATATATATATATATATATATATATATATATATATATATGTATATTCAAATAAGCCATATATATTTTTGATACATTAATGTCTGGATTCTCTTAACGACCTCGGGATCAGAGCCCCAGGCGAAATCACACAAAGATGAGAGCTTGGCTCCGGCCGGGAATCGAACCCTGGTCGGCAAGCTTGTACAGACAGTGACTAACCCACTTGGCCAAGTGGGTTAGTCACTATCTGTACAAGCTTGCCGACCAGGGTTCGATTCCCGGCCGGAGCCAAGCTCTTGTCTTTGTGTGATTTCGCCTGGGGCTCTGATCCCGAGGTCGTTAAGAGAATCCAGACATTAATGTATCAAAAATATATATGGCTTATTTGAATATGAAAAACACGTAAAAATGTGCAAAATTTATCATATATGTATATATATATATATATATATATATATATATATATATATATATATATATATTATATATATTACGACTAGCGAATTACATAAATTCCCGAGCTCCCAAACTCACCTGCTTCATATTGCAAAATCTGATACACAAGAGAATATATCCGAGGTCTGAGAATAATACGCAACTCCCTAACGTTAATATATATGAACACAGAATATCTAAAGCTCTCTTCGTGTACACTCAAAACAAAACTTGGTGATTACTTTACTATTTTAAAACCAACTTCTTTCTTTGGTTCTAATTCAGAGAATACAAGCAAGACACTGAGTCAATTATTGGTGATGGAAATAATAGACACTTGACAAAAATATATTTATTCTATAAAAATAAAATTTCAAAATTAACACCAAAATTAATCACTTGAAATTTAAATCTGAAGTAGACCCTAGACATAGGACAAAAATAACACTTAAAGAATAATACAATTATTTGTTTCACTAGAAATTAATTTATAAAAATATTTAATTTGGACAATTAATGAAAAAAGTTGGCACTTTAGCACGATAGTAAGTAAGCAATGATTACACTTTTATACTATCTCTTATTGTTACGACCTTTGGGCACCACACAAGGGTACCGAACAGTTAAGCAAGAATAAATGCACTTTACTTTTTATTTAAATCACAGGGCCAGGCACAAGGAAAATTAATAAATTTTACAATATAAACTGTACTTACTAATACACTTCACTTCCTTCAAAATCAAAATTACCAAATGTTTTAACAAACACTATACGTTATTCACGTTTGAGAGAAAACAACATTCAAGTTTGAGATGAAAACTATGGCTGAAGAGGTGATGGTGAGAGGATTGGCAGAAGCACAGATTTTATGGAATGTCTGGCTGGATCTCTCTCTCCTATGCAATCGCACGTCCTTATATACATCTTAATTCACTTTAGAAACTTCCAGTTAAGCATTCTCGTAGCGTGGGGGCATGGCTATAGTGGCGTCAAAGTTGCCAACTTGGCAGTTTGAAGTGGAGTTCCATTCGTCATCCAACGAGGCAACGCTCGGGTAACTCCGCCCACTTCCTCGCGTAAGAGTAAGGTTTAGTCATGAACCTTCTTGCAACTTCCAACCACATGGAAACATGATGTAATCCTTTGTGTTTTATACCTCGTGTGTGTCATACATACTTTTTAACAAGATTACATAAGACTTCGTAACAAATCTATGTGAAATAAAAAAATAACTCTTTAAAGTAACGTAAACTTACATATACGGAACTGAATGAAAATACAACTAAATGAAGGACGACAGTCTTATGTAATTGACAAACATTTACTTACTCCTACCTGATTAGAACTCACCTTACGAGCTGGCTATACCTTTCTTGAATACACAAATGAAATATGTGAATAGAATAATCTACTCTCATGTCAGACCAGCTTCTTGAGAATATATATATATATATATATATATATATATATATGTTATATATATATATATATATATATATATATATATATATATATATATCGAGAGAGCTAACAATTTCTGTAATTACTTAATTACAAGAGTAAACGTTGTTGATCTCATTTAATAAATAGGGAAAACCCGCATGAAATATCTATTTACAAGCTATGAAAAGTGTTTAATAAATGAACAATTATCAAATTTAAGCTAAACATAATAAGAAAATTATATCGGAGCCGTATTCACGAAAATGGTACTGAGAAATTTAAAAGGAAATGTGAACACTGTTATCAATGTTAAATCATCTTACGGAAAGGAGTTACGTCCAGTGATTGATTTTGTACTCGATCAGCAAACACGGGCACAGATAAAGTGGTTTTACAAGTTCTGTTCAGTTCTACTAGCACTATGCCTCCCCTCCTTTATTATTGCTCACTGGCAGCAAACATTGACAGAATTGGTCCGGAAGATATATTAGCAACTCTCAGGTGGATATACGAGGTGCCTCACACTGAGGGACCTGGGGGAACCCAAACATAAAATAAGGCAATAAGGTAAGGCTCTCTCTCTCTCTCTCTCTCTCTCTCTCTCTCTCTCTCTCTCTCTCGTTAGTATGGTTCACAAAAAGAAAGCATCGATTAACCTCTTAATATTATAAAATAAAGCAATTTAGATTATCTTGTATATTTCTTACTTTTTCATTAGAAAATAGAGAAGCATTAGAAAATAGAGAAGCAACAAAATGACTAATAAAACCAAACAGTTAATTATTGGAATCAAGGAGATAATCATGAATGATTGGATCATGAAATGTGCCATTATTATAATCTACCTAAAATGGGTATCAATTACTAACAAGAACAGCAGTACTTATTGACTGCAAATTCAATTAGTTATTATGTTTATAAAATGTTTATTGATAAGTTTCTGGTAATAAATGTTCAATTTCAATTTAGTTATAACGATGAATAAAATCTTGGGCATAAGCGGAAAATATTCACAATCTGTTAGTGACACCAAGTTAATCCATCAGCCAAATGTAGTTGAGATCCTTCTTAGATTCTGAGATATACTGTACACTGATGACAGATGTGATTAGTCATCGACTGACTGAAGGTGATTTAAAGAGAATAGGTACTGCCAATTAGTCACATAAATGGCTGGCTGTGGTATAACGTGCAATCTCTCATTGTTTTGTGGTAACAAGTTATAGTTGCCACATGAAAATTTCAGTTATAATAAATCATTAGATTGAAAATAAGTCTACCTTTTTGTGGTACAGGGAGATCTTGGATGAACTGAGCTGTTATTGAAAACATGTTGATTGAATTGTCAGCAAATCATCAGTAGTGGAAGTTTAGCTGTGACAAAATAAAGCATTTGTAGTTAAGATGTATCATTTACTGAACGCAATTAGTATAATTTATATTATTGAGTATACGAATACTGTAGACTTTTATCAGATGTTTCATAAGCTACTTGAAGATGGTGTGCAACATTACTGTGAACACAATTTGAACACAATTAATCAGCCACATCACGTAGAATAAACCACTGGTCGCTGAGGTGTCACTGCTAAATGGCAGGAGACAAATTCTGATGTCATTAAGTTAATAGCTGTCAGTAAGTGAAAAAAAGTTACTCAAATCGAGAGACCAGTTATTATACAAAAAAGAGGCATGAAAGCAGTCACTTAATCGGCGAGGTGAGTTATTGATAACAAAAGTGTCAAATATTGTCGTGTCGTTGATAAAGTGGACTCACACTTTTGACATTATGTAAGACCTGTTTGGAAAAGTAAAATTGTCATTAACCAATTGCTTCAATCAATAGGATATTTATGCTGTACAACCCGAGAATGATATCCTTTGAATCAGTGCTTATCTGCATAATTTGCATGTCCTACTCCTATTAGATGATTAAAAAATTGATCCTTGTTATGAGATCAGTCACTGACAAAGAAAATTCAATGGGTAATGTTGGAATTAGATTGTTTATTAAATAGAAATTAGTAACCTTACTGAATAAGAGATAACACTAATTATCAAAGGAACCAATTGATGTAAGGGAGATGTGTCCAAGGATAATTCAACTATTGTAAAAGTTCTATGAATATCCTTGGAAAAGTAGAACTTGGTAAGGATAAAAAATGAATTTATTTATAAGAGCCTTGGGAACCAGTTATTCATAATGAATGATAGAAATTCAAAAGATAAGTTGGAGGTAATTACCGTGGGTCAATGGTGCTAATCTACGAAACCAGTTTTAGAAACGAGTGCAAGGGTTAGAATGAATCGCTGGCAACGAGTTAGACCAATCGTTGTCTGAGTAGAACCAAACCATGGGCAGAATTTCTCATTAGCAAGTTTAATTAGCCAGCAATATCGATAGAAATAAGTAGCAGACAGTAATTGATTTTATTCATTTTTCATTAGGGATCACCATGTAGCAGTTATTGGAGTAATTTGTTAGCTGGGAATAGGACTGACCTATATTTAATCAGTTAGATAGGTTACGATTTATCTCAAGTGCTGCTGTCTAAAAACGGTAATTCCCCGAAAAGAGATCACGTGAGAAGACTGTGTTCTGCAATTAACATCGGTAACAATGTAAATGGGACAGTTCCATAGAGATGAGTTTAGCTGGTCTCAATTAAATACTATGATACAAAGTAAAACTATTCAACTTTTCATCTTAAAGAAAACTAAACGAGATACTTTCTTTGAGAAAAAATAGGCTATTACTATTATTAGTTTATGTGACCCGTTAAAAATGACGGCCAAATATTTTGATAGGTAGATAGTAGGCTGGTCAGGGCACCAGCCACCCGTTGAGGTACTGCCTCAAGAGAGTTATTGGGTCCTTTGACTGGCCAAACAGTACTACATTGGATCACTCTATCTCTCTTGTTACAGATCATTTTATCTTTGTCTACACATACTCTGAATATTATTATTATTATTAGTAGTAGTAGTAGTAGTAGTAGTAGTAGTAGTAGAAGTAGTAGTAGTAAATATCCACAATTATATGCGTTGTATATTTAAAAAGTAGCAGGAGCTTTCGCTCTTTTTCCAAAGTGCCTCTTCAGCTTAAGAGGCACCTTGGATAAATTGCGAGAGCTCCTGTTATTTTTAAATATACAACGCATATAATTGTGGATTTTTGATACCCAAAATCTTCGAACACGGGATGGTGTTTTATTCAAGTTATTATTATTATTATTATTATTATTATTATTATTATTATAAGCTAAATTATTTCTCTAGTAGGAAAAGCAAGATGCTATATATAAGCCCAAGGGCTCCAACAGGAAAAATAGCCCAGTGAGGAAAGGAAACAAAGAAATAAATAAACCACACGTAATAAACAATTAAGATTAACTATTTTGAGAACGGTAACAATATTAAGTTAGATCTTTCATGCATAAACTATGAATTTTTGAAAAAAAAGAGGAAGAGAAATTTAGATAAAACTTCGTGTCCGAGTGTACCCTCAAGCAAGAGAACTCTAATGGAAGACATTAGAAGGCCATGGTACAGAGGCTATGACACTACCCATGACTAGAGAACAATGGTTTGATTTTGGAGTGTCCTTCTAGAAGAGCTGCTTACCATACTGTAGCTAGGGTCTCTTCTACCCTTACCAAGGGAAAGTAGCCCCTGAACAGTCACAGTGCAGTAGTTAACCCCTTGAGTGAAAAATAATTATTTGGTAATCCCAGTATTGTCAGGTGTATGAGGACTAAGGAGAATGTGGAAAGAATAGGCCAGACTATTTGGTGTATGGATAGGCAAAGAGAAAATTATCCGTAATCAGGGAAAGGGATCCAATGTACTGTAGTCAATCAAAGGATCCGATAACTCTTTAGCGGTAGTATGTCAACGGGGCCCTGCTGCCATGGTCAACCTACTACTATTAGTCTGGCCTATTCTTTCCACATATACCTGACAACACTGAGATTACCGAACAATTCTTTTTTCGATCAAAGAGTTAACTACTGTAATTTAATAAATCAGTGGCTACTTTCTTTTCGGTAAGGGTAGAAGAGACTCGTTTAGACATGGTAAGCAGCTTTTCTTAGAGAAAGACACTCCAAAATCAAGCAATCGTTCTCCAGTCTTGGGTAATGCTGTAGCCTCTGTACCATGGCCTTCCACAGTCTTGGATTAGAGTTCTCTTGCTTAAGGGTATACTCGGGCATGCTGTGCTATCTTATCTTCCTCTGTTTTTTTTAAGTTTTTATAGTTTATATATGAACGATCTAATTTAATGTTGTTACTGTTCTTAAAATATTGTACTTTTATTTATTACTTTTCTTGCAGTCTATTTATTTCCCAGTTACCTATCCTCACTGGGCTATTTTTCCTTGTTAGAGCCCTTGTGCTTATAAAGCATCTTGCTTTTCCAACTAGGGTTTGTACCAACCGTGTGTCACACGATCGTACATACAGTAGTAACGACATTTCATTTTGTGTATATATTATGCTTGTATCTTCGCTCTCCCCTCGCACTAATAAGAACCTGAAATGACATGTCTGTTTTTCTCACCGTTAACTGTTAACCGGTGCGGTGAACATGAAATTGCCTGTTATGTGTTTTGTGCCCTTTTTGCATGGAGTTTATGTATGTAAAAACGGGTGTTCTGTAATAAAGTTACTCAGTTGCTTTCATCCTGCCTTTGAGTCACAACCTTCTCTCGGCTCGTCACATTGCTGACCCCGGAAGTCGACTCGCTCCTCCCCCCCTTACCCCCCCCCCCCCTCCGTCATTGGTACTATGGCGGACTCCAGGCAAGTTGGTGCCTCCCAATTGAAACTTTCGTCGTTCGCCAGCGGAGAGGCGTTTGCTTGGTTTCAGCGTGCAGAAGTCCAGATCCGCATCAAGGGTGTGATTCGCTCAACCAACAAAGCAGATTATGTTCTCGCTGCGATACCTGAGGACACTTTCCCGGAAATATCCGACTGGCTTTGTGAACAAGGAGACACCCCAAATGCGTATGCCGCCCTCAAAACATACCTTCTGCAGCAGTATTTGCCGTCGCCAGCCGCCCGTATAGCAAAGCTTTTTTAGCTCTCTCAACAACCATTGGGGGACCAAAGGGCTTCGCCCGCCCTCAGGGAAATGACCAGTATCGCTCGCCTGCAACCTGCCGCAGACGGCTCTCCTCGTGAGGTGAACCTACTTCGTGCCCTTTGGATACACCGTTTACCTGAAGCTGTACACGCTGCCATACCCGATGTCGATAGTTTACCAATAAAAGACTTGATGACCAAATCCGACGCCCTTATGGACAGCCACTTCACAACCTTCAAGACCTCCATCAACGCCTCCACTCCGGACAAAGAGGACGCCTATTCAACGTCAACCGAAGTTGACGTGAATGCCGTAGGACATACACTCCTACCCTGTGACGAGCCGGAGGGACAACAAAGCCACCTATCACCCTCCACTCGCTCGCGCCCCAACCAACGACTTCTACAGCCACTTACTACCGCCCATCGCCCGCAATTTTGCTACTACCACTACAGATTTGGGGCCAGCCGCGAAGAAATGGGCCAAGGATTGTCAGTGGCCAAAAAACGTGTAAGTAGGCCATCACTCGTGGTGGTGGCCCCCCGTGTTTCTAATCTTTTCTTTTTACTTGATGCAGGAACGGCCGTGCGATTTTTGGCAGACACGGGTGCTTGTCGTTGTCTTTTGCCAGGGGAACTCTTCAGGACACGACGTAGTCTGTCTACGTCTGCCAATGTCCGCCTGGTAGCTGCCAACGGATCTGCGATACCCACCTACAGATACGAGAACCTCACATTATCGTTTGGAAACGGCAAATTTAATTGGAAGGTTCTCGTTGCTGATGTCACATAGCCAATCTCGGCGCGGATTTCCTCTCTCATTTCCACCTTCTGGTCGATATCACCCACCGACAATTGGTCAAAGCAGACTCGTACTTGTCGACACCTCTTCAACCCGCCCCATCCAACCTCGCTCTCCACATCAGCGCACCCACGGTTGCCTACACCTACCTCCTCACGTCGCACCCGGAAATTTTTTTGCCCAGTATTTTCGCCAAACGCCTACGGCTCCTGCCAAGCACGGTATTTATCACCACATCAAGACAACGGGACCCCCAGTCTTCGCAAAATTCAGACGTTTGGCACCGGAACGATTGGCAGCCGCCAAACAGACGTTCGCCGAAATGGAGGAAATGGGCCTTGGCCAAAAGGCCTCCAGCCCATAGTCGTTACCCTTACACATCATTCTGAAGAAAGACGGCTCCCTCCGTCCGTGCGGGTATTACAGGCGCCTGAACATGCAAACAGAATCGGATCACTACCCCCTCCCAAACATCGCCGATGTGACCTCCTACCTGCATAAAGCGAAGGTTTTCTCCATGCTCGACCTCCTGAAGGGATATCATCAGGTGCCTTTGAACTCAGAAGACATCTCCAAGACCGCCATCACCACTCTATTTGGTACATACACCTTCAATTACTCCTGTTTTGGCCTTCGTAATGCTGAGGCCACTTTTCAACGTCTCATGGATGGCATCTTAGGGAATCTCCCCCTCTGTGTATATTATGTGGATGACATACTTGTGTTCTCTTCCTCAAAAGAGGAACACCTCCGTCACCTGCGCATCGTGCTCGACCGTCTGCAACAAAACGGCCTTGTAGTCCGGTACGACAAGTGTACCTTTGGCGCCAACGAAGTGTTGTTCTTAGGGCACCGCATCACTCCTGAAGTCCATCCCCTCCCTGAGAATGTAGCAGCTGTTCAGAACTTCCCCACGCCCTCGACAATCAAAGCTCTGCAGGAATTCTTGGGCATGATCAACTATTATCGCTGTTTTCTGCCAGCCATTACCACCACTCTAGCTCCCCTCTATGCACTCGCTCAAGGACAAGCCAAAAGACCTGAAGTGGGGTCCGCTTCAAGAAGCGGCCTTCTGCAATGCAAAGAAGGCCTTATCAACCGCTGCAGCTCTCGCTTTTCCTATCCCACATGCCCCTCTACTTCTCTCCACCGATGCTAGCGATGTCGCTATTGGTGCAGTACTCAAACAGGTGGTCAACGGCTCGCCCCGCCCATTGGCCTTCTTCAGCAGAAAACTGTCCAAGGCAGAATTGGGTTATTCTACCTTCGATCGTGAATTGCTGGCGGTTCACGTGGCTGTCTGTCACTTTCGCCATTTCTTAGAAGGTACGCCCTTCGTCATTCGCACAGACTACATGCCTCTGGTGCACGCCTTCACTCGACAGTGTGACACCTGGTCCGCCTGTCAACGCCGACATCTCTCCGCCTTTGCGGAATACAATTGCACCCTCCAACACGTCCCTGGGAAAATGAATC
>NC_090725.1:258254016-258269016 GCF_036898095.1 Palaemon carinicauda | reverse complement strand
GTGAATTCGTTTGCTACTACCGAGTTTGCATAATAAGTGGACTTCCATTAACAGACTCTTTGTCCTTTAAACATTTTCATTTGTTTGTCCGCTTATAAATGAAGAGCTTGAGCGTGGATGACATCATTTTGCGACTCAAATCACTCTTAGGTTTTTTCTTTCAAGTGGATGGCGACAATAAGAATGCTAGATGCTGCGTCATTAGAATATTTCATGGACTTCGTGATGATAAATTTGACTTTAAACTGAATATGTAACAATAAAAAAAGATTCAACAAATTTAACTTTTCGTAAAAAGAAGCTCTAAAAAGCGTCAAAGGAAGTTATATATATTATATGAGGTGGCGAAAATAAAACGTCAAAATTTACTTTGACTAAGAGTTCTGGCCTAGCCCTTTAACAAGAATAAAGGTTAATAGTAATGAATATGAAATTCTAGTTCTAATTTTCAAAGTTGTAATAAAGATGGTAAACTTATTGCACGTAAATTTCAAGAATAATAGCTATAGTTAGAGAGGAGACCCTCTCGTAAATATGCACTATTTAAATAGAATATTATTATGATTATTACTAGCTGAGCTACAACCCTAATTGGAAAAGCAGGATGCTCTAAGCCCAAGAGCTCTAATAGGGAAAATAGCCTAATGAGGAAAGAAAGCAATGAGATTAATAAACAACAGATGTGATGAACAATTAAAATATAAGAACAGTAAAACATTGAAATAGATCTTTCATATATAAACTATAAAAACTTGAAAAATAAACATAGAAAGAGAAATAAGATGGTGTGTGCCCGAACGTACCCTCAAGCAAGAGAACTCTACCCCTAGACAGACCATGGCACTGCTCAAGACAAGAGAACATTGGTTTGATTTTGAAGTGTATTTCTCCTAGAAGAGCTGCTTACCATAGCTAAAGAGTCTCTTCTACCCTTACTAAGAGTTAAGTAGCCACTGAACAATTAGTGCATTGTTAACCCCTTGGAGCAAAGAGCTGTCTGTATGGGAAATTTTCTGAAATGGGACTCATCAATATTTCAGCATTTCAGGTGCGATTGTGGCAGACTATTGCTTAGTTTTCCTTCTCGAACATCTCTCTCTTTGAATTCTGCCCACTGTTTGAAAGTTACATATATATTTTCATGAATATGTTATGGTTTTTAGGCTACTCAGAGCCATACTAGTAAGTCTTTTCCTGTATCGGGCTTGCCTCTCTCAATGTAATGGGAAAAGCATCACAGACTTGAGATTTTCACTCCCAGTATTTCCAAAGCATAAGTTAAGTACAGATGTAATGAGGAAATTTCTCTGTGGAATATGTATGTATTTATTGATGGAATATTGCTAGATCTCAGAGACTGGATAAAATAGGCTGGCGAAGGGGTGGGATGAGAAAGTGCTTTGTGAATGGGATGTGTGAAGGTTAATGTTTGTGTATGATACTGTGCTGATTGTGGACAGTACAGAGAAATTGCTGGGGCTTGTAAAATGTGATAGGAAATGTGAGAATTAAAAGGGGAAAAAGATGGGGGTAAAGTTATGCTTGGGAAAGAGTGAAATGAATTGATTTACGTATAAGTATCTGGGATTAGATATGTTGGATGATGGAAAAATTAAAGAAGGCAGCGGCAGCTGTAAAATTAGCAGGATGTGTGGAAAAGATTGCTATGAGACTATTTTCCATGAAAGCCAAGGGGAGATGTATGGAGCAATTGTTCAACCAACTAGGCGAAAATCAAGTTTAGATATTGAGTGCAAATTAAAGAAGGGTTAAAGCTGTTGAAATATGCTTGATGCGAGAAAATTTGTAAGGTAAGAAATCTAAAGCTTCTTGGAGAAGGTAAAAAGTCTTATTTTTTTTTTTTTTTTTTTACAGGATGGCGAATTTTATTGTGGGTTGGTCGACTATAAGCTAGTAAAAATGGTGCTTAATTCTGAAGTGCTACGAAGTAAGAGGAGAGAAATACCTAGAAAGGGAAACAGATAGTTTTTGAAAGACTTATTGAAAGGGAAGGCCCTTGATATCAGGAAACTTGTTAGTGCCGCATAGGAAAGGGGAATGGCACAGTGTTTTAGAGGTGTTTGAAGTTATATTGATTACTGTTCTGTGGTGGTGTCTAAAGCTTCAAATGTTGTTGAAGCTTTAATGACTTTTGGTTCGCCGATAATCCAGTAGCTCAGGAAATAATAGGGGCAGTAATCTTTTTTCTCAAATTATAAACAAAACATTAAATCTTTGTCAGTCTTTAAGAAAAATGGAATGTTGCCACCGCTACTGACATCTCGGTAGCAACAGATTTAACATGATTTAGGGGAAAACGATTCGTGTCTAGAAATATAGAGAATAACATGGAGTTAGATCTCGTTGTTGTGTTTAAAGTTAGGTAAGACCTATTGATAATAATAAAACACATGCACGACTTCAAGGAAAGAGAAATCAAGGAGACTGATTATACTACTGGCGTCACCCTAAGAAATCAGACATTCGATTGGAAAGTTAACGAATTCTTACGACAGAGCAAGTTCATTTGGATCCAATGGAAAATTGTTGTAAAATGTTTGTTTTCACCAAAATTCGTGCCGTGTGGATGTAATTGTCAATTCGTTGGAGAAAAATTCTTTACGCCGGTTTTCTTGTTCAGTAAGACTTGAAATTGGGATATTGATTTTACTTGGGAAGACACTTTTATAAGAAATTAAATGGGCTAACTATTCGTGGTTAGGCAGATAGACAAATTATTTATATTTATACTTGAAACAGAGATGGTTCGTTACATGGTTAAAGGAAAACTTAATAAACATTCGAAAAAGATACCAGGAGAGAGAGAGAGAGAGAGAGAGAGAGAGAGAGAGAGAGAGAGAGAGAGAGAGAGAGAGAGAGAGAGAGAGAGAGAAATCATGTACACTCCACCGATGCTTGCATAATACGCGACTGAATCTCTCTCTCAGAGAGAGAGAGAGAGAGAAATCATGTACACTCCACCGATGCTTGCATAATACGCGACTGAATCTCTCTCAGAGAGAGAGAGAGAGAGAGAGAGAGAGAGAGAGAGAGAGAGAGAGAGAGTACGCGACTGAATCTCTCTCTCTCTCTCTCTCTCTCTCTCTCTCTCTCTCTGAGAGAGAGATTCAGTCGCGTATTATGCAAGCATCGGTGGAGTGTACATGATTTCTCTCTCTCTCTCTCTCTCTCTCTCTCTCTCTCTCTCTGAGAAGAGAGAGAGAGAGAGAGAGAGAGAGAGAGAGAGAGAGAGAGAGAGAAATCATGTACACTCCACCGATGCTTGCATAATACGCGACTGAATCTCTCTCAGAGAGAGAGAGAGAGAGAGAGAGAGAGTACGCGACTGAATCTCTCTCTCTCTCTCTCTCTCTCTCTGAGAGAGATTCAGTCGCGTATTATGCAAGCATCGGTGGACTCTCTCTCTCTCTCTCTCTCTCTCTCTCTCTCTGAGAGAGATTCAGTCGCGTATTATGCAAGCATCGGTGGAGTGTACATGATTTCTCTCTCTCTCTCTCTCTCTCTCTCTCTCTCTCTTCTCTCTCTCTCCTCTCTCTCTCTCTCTCTCATTTCTTTGTCATCAGCAGAGGTCGAAAGGTCATTCCTTGAATATTAATAACAGCATACGCAGTGAGAAACGTATTTTAAACTGTTTTGTGGTTATATCCTGCCATTGAAAATCATGCCGCAGCTTTTTGCATTCCTTTCCTGTTATTGAAATATAGGGAATATCTAATATATCGTATTTCTTGACGTTTTATAACTTTGATTTATTCATTTCTTTATTTGCAATCTTTCGGTATTTACTTTAAGAATAGCTTTTACTTGTTCCAACGTCATAGATGTTATTTGAGTAAGAGAATGTTCAGTAGAATAGAAGTAATATTCTCATCGATGTAAAACAATGCACAACTATTAGCAGCAACTGTTTGAGTTTTGTTTTTACCCAAAAGAAAAAAATATTCTTTATTAAATTTTTTCTCATATTTCATTTTATGCTACAAGAAATTACCCATAAAACCTAATCAATGCTACGAAGGTAATTGTGATAACGGGACGAACAGGAATATGATTATTATTATTATTATTATTATTATTATTATTATTATTATTATTATTATTATTATGATTATTATTATTATTATTATTATTATTATGATTATTATTTTTATTATTACTTGCTAAGCTATAACCCTAGTTGGAAAAGCAGGATGCCATAAGCCCCAGGGCTCCAACAGGTAAAATATCCCAGTAAGGAAAAGAAACAAGGAAAAATAAAATATTTTAAGAACATTAACATTAGAATAAATCTCTCCTATATAAACAATAAAAACTTTAACTAAACAAGACGAAGGGAAATAAGATAGAATAGTGTGCCTGATTTTACCCTCAAGCAAGAGAACTGTAACCCAAGACAGTGGAAGACCATGGTACAGAGGCTATGGCACTACCCAAGACTAGAGAACAATGGTTTGATTTTAGAGTGTCCTCCTAGAAGAGCTGCTTACCATAGCTAAAGAGTCTCTTCTACCCTTACCAAGAGGAAAGTAACCACTGAACAATTACAGAAAGTGGCAGAGGATGTAGGAATATTGAATTAATACTGGAAAGATAGCATGTTGGCGTTCAAATAACAGTATTGCGACGTTTTATTAATGTTTCTTGCTGCTGATGGTAGAATGATATTGCTTTGATGTTAGGAACTGAAAATACTGTAATGGCTGATGTTTTGAAGCTATGGTAATTTAAAGATGTTCTTTAATATTTCTTGATTGAGAGTACAATCGGGCACATTAGTTGATCTTATTTCTCTTCCTCTTGTTTGTTTCGAATTTTTTTGTAGCTTATATATATATATATATATATATATATATATATATATATATATATATATATATATATATATATATGAAAGATTTATTTTAATGTGATTGTTCTTAAAATATTTTATTTTAAGTGTTCATTGCTTCTCTTGTAATTTATTGATTTCCTTATTTCCTTTCTTCACTGGGCTATTTTTCCCTGTTGGAGCCCTTGTGTTTATAGCATTCTGCTTTTCCAACTAGGGTTGTAGCTTAGCTAGTAATAATAATAATAATAATAATAATAATAATAATAATAATAATAATATAGTAGTAATAATGATAATGATAATAATAGCAATAATAATAAATGGTATAGAAAAAAGGTTATAGGAAAGAATTAAACTCAGAAGTAAAAAACCACGGATAGGACGTATCCCACTGGGCGTATTCGGCTCCCACTTGGTCGAATGCAAGGTACAAGTGTATAATGCTGGAATACAATTATGTAAGAATTTCATTATATTTGGTCTTTGTTTTCTTTCTTTCTTTTTTTCGGTAGCAGCATCCCTTCCACCTGTCACACCGGATATGGTAGATCTTTCTCACCTCTCTCCCCCTCACAGCCTCCTCTTCTCAGGTCCCTGTTTCCTCTTTATTCTCTTTGGCCGTAATTCCCTAATATCATGAGTCTTTCCCCTATTGCTTCCCTTCCGTTCATCTTATTTGTTTCATCTTGCGGAGTCATTTTTCTGTCCTGGAGATGGATTATTAATGTAAACGGAGCAGTACTTCTATGTATATATTTTACAATTACCAAAGGAGTCGGGTAATTGTATGGTTACATAACAAAAATTGAATGATTTATTGAAATTGAATTTAGCGGTAGAAATTTTGAAACCGTGCTTTAGGTAATAGAAAAATTAGTCAACAAGCGTTACCCCTTCATTTGTTATGATAAATTCTACGTGTATATGGAACTGATGATCAGTAAAGTATAAAGTATTAGAAAAAATAATCGAAATTAAATGGGGATGTTCCAGAATTGGACTTCATGTTAACCAGTTATACATACATACATATATATATATATATATATATATATATATATATATATATATTTATATATATATATATTTATATATATATATATATATATATATATATATATATATATATTTATATATATACTGTATATATATATATATATATATATATATATATATATATATATATATATATATATATATATATATATATATATATATATATATATAAATTTGTGCGTATTACCTTGACGATAAAACTTTTCAGTGAATATTTCTATTATATTATAACTCATTTTTAGTGTATATGTTCGTGTTTCAAGGTTTTTATTTTTAAATGTTACTCCAAAGTGCAAAATAAACTGATTAATAGATCGTACAGAGCAACGTGCATTATAAAGATAATGTAATTATTGTAAGGTTTCCTGATTTACTAAAATAGTTTGCAAGTGATTCCAACTTGAGAAAGGAAGAACCAAAATCCTGACTGATCGAAAGAAAAAAGAAAATGTCCCCGTGTAGCAGCAGGATTTTGCAATGGTCCAGACAGTGGTGGAATTTCCATTGCTCCCCCCCCCCCCACAAATATTTGGATTCCAGACTCCATTTCTTTATAGCTATAAAAAAGCTATCCCTGTCCGCCACACCATCTCCCGAGCCTCGGGCAACACGTAACACTTGTTCTGTGGGACACTGTACTCGAAAGATGACGCACCTGTAGAGGAAATTTGACAGGTGTTACGCCAACAAGTTTCGGCATTGTTATGTACATTTTTATCTTGTGTTCATCATTGTTGTCCGGATTTTTTTCTGTACATATGCAGTAATTAAATATATTTACGACTCTGTCATTATCGCACGAATGTAAATGACTTTTAAGCGGGACACTTGTGCCAGCAACTATAATTACCGTTAATTTTGATAATGATGATGATTGTCAGCAATATTTTTCTAGTTCGGTGGAGAACAAGGAAATATTGCGTGTATATTTTGTATTTCAAATCATCTGAACCTTATGGCCATGGAAATTTAAGCTAACAAGGTCTACTAATTTTATTAATATAACTATTACTTGTTCGATTGTACTGAATACTGCTTCCAGTAACATAGCTTATGAAAAATGGAGAATTAAATAAAGCCAAGCAATATCATTGAATTTTATGGTTTTCTACATTTTTATATTCAAGGAAAGGTGAGCATTTAGTTTCATAATACTTAGTTACGCGCACATTCGTGTAAACACCCGTAAAACAAAGAAGTCAAAAGGTGGGAAGAGTGAACTTAATTTAGAGAGAAACTGTAAATTAGATGTACGTTCAACTAGGTCGACTTTTATCACTTTTACGCTTTCAAAGCGTCAGGTTCTTGCGTATATCAAAGTCAGTTCAAATATATATGCAACTATTTTTATATATGCAGTGCACTCTATATAATCAAAATTGTAATGTCTCTAATTTACGCAAGTTTACTTCATCCGTATGGGTTTAGCATTATTCTTAGTTATGGATGTTTTAATGTAAAAAAATAAAAATATGAATAAGGAAAAGTGATAGAGACGGGTGAGTTGCCTGAGAGATGGCAATTAAATGCCGTCCTCAATAAATCTTAAACTGTTGAAGGGGCCGTATTCAGTTCTTCAGAAGAGGTCTGTCGTTAATTATTATTTTTTTTTTTTATCAAACGGTGTGACTTGCAATTTTGTCTAATTAATGCATAATGTTATTCTTATGAACTTTATTTAATGGATTATTATTTAATGATGATACACAGATGCTCAAAAGTAGCGTAGATTATATATAGAATATGGAGCATTGTCCCCACATCTTGCTAAAAGCACAAGAAAGCAAAAAGTTTAGCAAAACTTTCATTTTAATAACTGCCTTATTTTGCGTACTGAATCCTCTTCACTAGCATTTCTTCGAAGAGGAATTAAAATTTTAAGGTTTGTAAGATATAAAATCAGTTCTAAAGATATTAACTTAATAAAGAGTCCATATGTAAAGCTTTTAAGATAAAGGCAAAGGATTTTTATGCAAGTTGAAGTATGAAAATAGTCATTATCTCTTATTCCTGTTTTTCATAGCTTGATATGAGCCGTGAGAACATCAGTCCTCTCGAGTAAGGACAAAGTACACTTCCATTCAAGATTACGTTTGCTCTGGCGTAAGGCTAACGTAATGCGGCATGAATTATTGTGTTCTCTTTAAGCTGCATAAGTTGCTACAAAATAGTAGACGAGACATTAATAAATACATAGCATATGTCATTGAGGGTTCATAGACAAAATGAAATAAAATTAATTTTTTTTTTATTTCATATGTACAGTATATGGTGTAAAAGTTATTATTTACACGAGTTCCATTATTGCATAACCTACCCATACAACGTAGACAATTTCATAATTTGTATGCAAGGTGCACTTAATGTCCTCTATATATAAAGAGCAAGTGTCTGAATATATACACACACATATATATATATATATATATATATATATATGTATGTATGTGTGTATATATATATACATATATATATATATATATATATATATATATATATATATATATATATATATATATATATATATATATATATACATTTATTTATTTATTTCAGGATATGCTCAGCATTCCCCGTCCCTATGGTAGGGGGTGAGAAAGAGTAGTCATACCATGGTGAGAGGGGGTTACGCGTTGTGCAAATCAATGTAAATTATTAACCGTCCTTTTGACGGGTCGCGTACACTAGTTGCGTAATAAACTTGATAAAATTCTACCTCGATTCTTACAGCCCTACCGGCGTGGGAAACTAACATGTTTTGATTCGATCACTTCTAAAATACGTTACGAAACACATCGGTTTCACTCGCTCTTACTGATAACCATGGTAACGTAGGAGACGACTTAGGGGGGGGGGGGTTATTGAATGACGACGGTTGTTTTGTGGGGAGGAGGGGAGGGCATGGCGAAGGGGAAGTGTCAAGGGGATGTGAGAATGAGGTAAACTTTTTCACGTTTGATTGTTAGCCGGAAACGTCGGAGAAGAGAAGGGAAGAAAAGTCTCTCTCTCTCTCTCTCTCTCTCTCTCTCTCTCTCTGTGTGTGTGTGTGTGGCAAGTTCAAGTAATCTTTGAATTTTCATCCTTTCCTCTTTCTCTATTTTTGTTTATTGTTATTAATATTGGTAAATCTAGCAATTTTGATTGTACTTCCTCTTTTTTTTTATATTGCACATTGCCACTGTTCTCTTAATTTCTACTTCGCTTGTGCATATTTAATTTCCATTTTTCTTATCTTTAGTTTCATTGCTTCCATTTTCTTCCTTATTTTCTTCCAGCGTGAGTGTCCTATTTCAATTTTCTTTCCATCTTTTGGCAGTCTTGCAGCTTAATTAACTACCAGTTCTTTCATAATATGACCTTTTGTTATTCATCATGCACACCTTTACTAAATTTTTCATCCACTTCTTATTTTACGTATCTTACTATTCCCACCTTTCATCACACAACGTATAGGAAGGCCTTTGTTAACCCTGAACTCGCTTGTCATGTCCGCTAAGCTTCTCTCTTTTCTCTCTCACTCTCTCTCTCTCTTATTAAACTATATTATAATGTATTTAGATGTGTGATCACATGTTTTTAATGTCGTCCCTCTTTAATGTAGATTTTCTTTCTTCTTAGACCCATATTCATTTTTGTCAATACTCTCATTCTGTAAAACCAAAATATGTTGAGCAATTTGTGTGTAGTTAAGAAACTGCAAATCCCAATCTTGCGGGAAATGAGTTTCACTGAAATTTTACTTCTCTTTCTGCATAACAAGTCAAGAAACTATGGTAAAAACAAACACCATGTCATTGCTCCCTTTGACAGAAATCTTAAATACCTGTACAAATACATACACACACACAATATATATATATATATATATATATATATATATATATATATATATATATATATATATATACATATATATATATAATAGATAGATAGATAGATATATATTATATATATATTATATATACATATATATATATATATATATATATATATATATATATATATATATATATATATATATATGTATATTCTCAGGAATTTCAAAGCAATTATACGAAAATTCTTTATTTTTCTCATATTATCTTCCTGTAACTCTAACAGCTAATATT
This sequence comes from Palaemon carinicauda, assembly GCF_036898095.1. NCBI lineage: Eukaryota > Metazoa > Arthropoda > Malacostraca > Decapoda > Palaemonidae > Palaemon > Palaemon carinicauda. The sequence goes on along the minus strand of NC_090725.1, from coordinate 258,258,999 downwards.
GTTCCTTAATAAAGAGATATAAAGCTAATTTTAGATATATTGACAGGCTATTGCTTTATTTTCACATAATAAAAGAGCTCTCAAATACGGCAGGAAACAAACCTAAGGTTGTTTACTCTACTATAAGTCCCCCACCCTCGAATTTTATTACATAACCCTTGAAGTCATGAGACCTAGGGCATAATCGCACTACCACGTATATATTTGAAGAAACTTTCATTCACCTGTGCTTATATATAGTTAATATTCATATAATTGTGTCGCACTTTCCCACTGACCAGAAAATTTCAGTTTATTAAATTACGTAAAATGGAGTTAGCCACCGGAATGGAAATTTTTTTGCTTTTGTGGAAGAAACAGTCGGTGATCTTTGCTCTCTGGGTTAAAATTTATTTCCTAGCTTGATAAGATTGACGTATCTTATAATAGTATTGTATGGGCAATTAAATGCCTTGACTTATAAAAAGCCACAAGCTAGTTTTTTAAAGGCAAATAAAGACGAGCAAACCATTTTAACAGACCATAAGGAAAAAATACAAGGGTCAAATTTACTCTCACCATTGTGTCCACAACCATAAACAAAGGCAAACTGAAGGTGACCTTAAGTCGCATCTTCGTTGTTGACGTAGATGATGCAAGTTCATAGATATGCACAAACATAGCACCAGTCACATCCTGTGCATACAGATTCATTCACAAATTGTCCCCAAAAATCAAATGTATAGGATTTGATTCCTGACACAGCAACATTAATATTTAAATTATTTTAAAAATTTTGTCAGAACTCAGTTGTTATTTTCATGAGTCCTTAATAAACATTAATGTATTCTTCAGTATGTATTGACAGATACATCATTGAAGAGTAAATGTTTCCTTAAGCTTAAATCATATCTTCCATTATATTCCCCGATGCGGTAACTGATTGTAATTCCAGTAAACAAGTGAGAGGAATTCGCTCCAAAAAGTAGGCGAGGTCATCAGCTTGGAACCCCGCCGAATAAGACCACAAAGTTTCTCTCTCGGCATCTGATAAATATTCCCTCGGTTTACTTTTCCGAAGGAAGAAAATATTTAGAATCGGATGATCGGAGAGAAAAAGGCCCTTCAACGAAAAGAACAAAGAAGCTGCGATAGAAATGCAAATGAATGATTCCTCTTTGACTGAAAAGGCTGTGCGGGGAAAGACAATAATTCTTATCTCCCTTTTTCTTCTGTTCCCCCATCATCCGGCCTTGCCCGTCCCCCTCCCCACTCTCATCCCTGAGTGAACTGGGCTCTCCCCACGGCTCTCCCCCTCTCTCACACCGCCTTAGGCTGGGTCAGATAATCTTGGTAAATACATGTAAACATTGGGAAAACGTGATCATGAATTAATGACGTCAAGGTAGTGAATGCCGCCAGTCACCCCCTGAGACAACAATCTGTCTTAACTCTTCTCTTTATCTCCTTTTTTACACAGATGAATTTCTCATTGTTTCCGTTCAAATAATGACATCCAAGCCACACCAGTTTCCTCTTAGTCTAAGACTTAATATAATAAATATATTTGCTGAGATTGTCATAGTCTAGATATTCTGCACAACAGACCTCGGTGATTATCCAAAGCTTCTATCCTCAAACGCCAATTGGAGAAGAGATGCATCTCGGGAACATCGATTTGGCGAGTGTATTGACATACCCCCCTTTTTTTTATTTCTTTCCTCCTTGTCCGACTCTCGCTTTGTGTTCGCATCTCTAGCGGACTTTTATTTACAAACTGTGTACTCGTGTCTTTCTCTGAGGATTATGGGATGAGGAAAGGAGTATTTATTTATCGTTCACTCGATGGCAGAAATGTCGCCGAGCAGAGTGAGACGGCAATTGCAGCCTTTCAAGTGGCCTCGTGGTCTGGTATTATCTCCCCAGGAAAATTTTCATCTTCAATTTCCGCATGTCGGTGACATGGTATTGAAAATTTTGTTTTTAATCGTGATTGGATTGTTTAGGAATAAAAAGGTTGGCTCCTAAGAAGATTACAAATGGTGCACTCTCGAATGCTAACTACTAAATGAAATGCTGCATTTCACAATGTTGGTTAGGATGAATTTATCAGAAGTTCTTTACATTATGTGAGAATTAATGGAGTTTCCACTTATTTATCTACTTGTGCAAGGAAATGTTACTGAAATACAGGTCAACTGAAAGTTCTTCATTAATTTGAGAAAGTCAGAATAACTACCATTTGCAATTTAAGATTTTCTAGACAAGCCAGTGATTCCTAAAAGAGAATAGTCGTAGTCAGTTCAAGTAGTGACAGTTAGGAACAAATGTATTAGAATATGGAGATGAAGTCACATCCTCCAAAGAACAATTTACTGCATGCAAGAAAGTAGACTTTATTTAACGAATTTATATTTACTAGTGTACCAAACGGTCAAAAATTACGTCTAAATATTTATATAGATATATACAGTCCACACGCATGCCCAGAGAGAGTAGTTCCGAGTAGTGTATACCTTTTGGGACACTCCCTCTCACCGGGGATGTCTATTTCCTCCCCCCTGAGCGTGACAGATTATATATATATATATATATATATATATATATATATATATATATATATATATATATATATATATATATTATAGCCAGACATTTGCCCTTTATTATAAAGGGGATATTGATGAATTTCAATTTATTGATAAGAAATCATTATAGCTTTTAAATTAGTTTTTAAATCATTTACAGTTACCACTTACCATTTATCATATTTACATGTGTTAAGATACCTAGAATGAACATGAATGTTAATGATTTTTTTTTTCAAGATCTTGACGGAATTAACACTAAATTAATATTAGATGGCAAGGCTTCGGCGAATGTAGCCATCAGAGCTGGACAGTTTTTCCTCAAAATAACTTAATAGAAAAGTTTATTTTGTCTCATTATAATTCTATTGTCAAACAATATCAACTGTTTTAAGTGAAAAAATAATTACTCCTATAGATTCATTGTTATAAATTTAAGATTATAACATGAGTAAACTAAAGTTACAGAAAAATCATGATAAGAATATCCATGAAAATGGTTCAAGATTATGGACAAAAACTATTAATGGACATTTTAAAAGTAGACCGTTTTCAATACAGGTCAAAGACAATTATAATTTACTAAAGCGACGTATTTACTTCTTATGCTAAATTGTACATATCACATCTTTATATGTCTCTAGTACGCTGATTTTAAACTTGTATCAGGAAATTTTTGAGACCTTAAAGAAATAATGAATGTAAGAAAAAAAAAAACACGAATAATGTAATATAGTTTAGTGTCAATGATAATGCAAGATTTGAAAGATAATATCCATGCTGACCTCTATTTTATAGTCCCGAGCATTATAAAGGACTTAGATATAAAAATCCTTGAAAATGAACTACTGTACAAAGTTCAAAATAAGATATATTTTATACCAGTACCGTATAGAGATTTTATGAAAGACAATCTCAAACGCTTATTGGACATACAAGTCCAATTCATAAAAACTACCAAGAAGATGTTGATATTATGAATTTTCCTAAAAATAATTTGCCATTATTTACCGTGAAAAAACTTTAATTACATTGCATATGGGGTAATACTCTCTCAGTCAGCTTCCAGTACCTGCCTTGCACTTAGTATTGTAAATGTCAGATGTAATTATACTTGGTTGATATTGTAGGACTTTAGTTGTTTGTTGATAAAATCAAGATAGAAAAATGCCTTTGTTCATTTTGAAAGCTAAAGTGTCTTACAGTTTGCCATTAGCATGAATCAAGACCCTACAAATTGGTCAGCTGAAGTCAGCCAATGTTTTTTTTTTTCTATTATGAAATACAGACATATACTTTGATGATTATTGAAGACAAACAAGAAAATTTTGTTATTAATAAGGAAAAAATATATTCCTCAGCTGAAAATGATACTGTAGGCTACTTGGTAGATCAGCATAACAGAAAATGTATTTGTCTGTGACTATCGAAAAGTGAGGTTAATAAAAAGACTGGTTCATTTAACATGACTGACTATGGTTTCACCCCAGCAGGGTGAAATGGTTATTATTGTCCCTTTTCTAAGCAAAAGGGTAGCACGCTGAGGCTTTTAGCTCGCACACCGTGGCAAGTAGGGTTTGCTGCCATGAGCTACCCAGTCTCAATGGATACAGATCTAGCGTCCAATTCTAACCCCTTCATGCATCTACAACAGCCCCATTTCATTTGAAGGTAGATTCTTCAACTTTTGACTAACTGTGACTATTTTTTATTGAATCCGTATTCTTTTGGTTTGGAATTCTTCATGAGGTCATGAAAGCACTGCATTGGAATTGTTAAATATTCAATAATCGCAATTTTCAGAAATTATATATAATTTGGCCTCTACCAATACTCTCCAACATTACCTAAGTACAAAGCTAGATTAAGTAAGGTTATGTTCAGCGAAATCTTATCTGTCTCATTGTCCTTGCTATAATTTTTGTTTAAGTATTTGCCGGAAAGTGAACGGTGAAACACATGCCCCTTCTAGTAATGAAATAGACCTTTTATTAATCCAGAATATGGTACCTGAGCTATAAAACGTTTTTTTTTTTTTATCTACCTGTAAAAAAGGTCGTGATAACGAATTTCAAAGAATTATTCCGTTGCTATAACATCTGTAATAATTCTATGGAAAACAATTCTGGACCAATAACATTCTTGTTATCTTTATGGGTCCATCATGTGTCAGTATTAGCCATTGTCGTATTTCTCTTGATGAGAACCTCTGACTAAATGATCTCCCACAATATAAGTCTGATAAACCCCATCCAGTGAGGTCTGTCATAGTACACCTTGTCCTAGGTATCTGCAATACAATGTAACCTCACTGGCGATTTTGAATTGAGTATAAGATTCGAAACCACTAACATGTTCATATTTTTTTTCTGAATTTGAAAGATCTCATAGTAATTATTGATTAAATTTGTTTTCA
>NC_090725.1:258246516-258249016 GCF_036898095.1 Palaemon carinicauda | reverse complement strand
TAAATATGTAGATATATATACAGACCTATATATATATATATATATATATATATATATATATATATATATATATATATATATATGTACTCACACACACACATATATATATATACACACACACACACACACATATATATATATATATATATATATATATATCAGATATAAGGAAAATTTCTGTTCCATAAATTTGAGATTATTGAGGCTAGTCATGATGAAATACTGTAATATAAAGAGAAGTGAAAATTTTTGAAACATCCTTTGTCGTTGAAAATTTAAAAAGACAAGATTCTATATTTTTTTTTACTAAAACATAGTTTACAGTACTTAACTGATGTGTAAGATATCCAGCTGTGTTTAAATTAGGAAATGTTTGTATATTTGATAGAGTCGTATTATCGATTGTTATGGTTAATAAAACACATAATGACATTATTGCAGGTGACTGAATGAATACTGAAGTAGCACGTATATTCTGATTTGAGATTGCATACTACCGAGTTTACCAAAAACAATTCTTGGTGTTAAAATTCAATGAATGTTAAAGACGCACAGCGTTTGGAAGCTGCTTTTTGGTTATATATTGAATAAGCTTTATTTATTTTTTTCTCTAAGGTGATCGGTTACCAATACTAAGGTCTGTTTTGTTTTCATGTCAGCATCAACAGTTAAATCATCACCATCACCTTTTTCATGTTTGCTCAGAAAAGATATACTTGCACAATGAGTCTTAATGTCTGATTGACTTTTCGTGCAGCTATTCTACAGTATTCTGAAAAAAAAATACCGTCGTAAAAGGTTAAGAATATAGCTCGCGTGTTTGGAGAGGAACATTCATCCATCTCTCTCCTTCTATCTGACACTGCCAAAAATGGGAAAATGACAAGAATGAGGTCATATCCATGAAGTAAGAGAAAAGTCAAAGAACACCTATTTGCTCTTTTTTTCTAATATTCTTCAACTAGTAAGGAAACGTCCTTAAAAGAAGCAGCTGACTAATTCAATCTTGAAAATATTAACGTTCCGTTGTTCCTATCAACTCGCATTACTTCCTTACAATTACATAAACATAAGATATTTCTTTAATCAAGTCATTCATCCAAATTTGCTGCTGAGATAACAGTCTAGTCTAGTGTGTTCTAGCACCAGCAAGCTGCCATTGTTTACATACTGTAATAGCTGCTGTGTGTGCTTGTTTGGAAGTCTTGGTTCGGGGCTAGTGATTAAAAGAGAGAGAGAGAGAGAGAGAGAGAGAGAGAGAGAGAGAGAGAGAGAGAGAGAGATTGTAGGGTTTAGTGAGCCATAGATCACAATCAAGTGGCGCATTGTAGTCGCTGTGGTCGAGCACACTAGAGAGAGAATCCATAAAAATCTAGATTTTATATCTTTTATCAATTTCTCTATATGCACAAAGCCTGTTGATTGCCTTTCTGCAATCCAGACATGGCGTTTCTCTGCAGCAGTTATTTTACAACGCATGTTTAATGCGATGTTTCGATAAGTTGAATGAAAAGAGAAAAAAGTACAAGCCACTCTCCTAGACGCGAACTCCTTCTAGCGCCCGAGCAGGGAGGTCAGAGACGTTGTCAACACACAGGTACACCTCCCAATAGTTACAGCCTTATTTTACCAACGGGGTAGGCAACAGGTTGACTATACCGAAGGAGATGAATGGCTTGCACGTCTTGCACTACGCAGGGGGCGGCACTGATATGCATATTCGTATAGGATATGTGGGTGACTACTTAACTCCGTGGAGATAAGGAAGAAACGGATGTCTACCGTCTCTGTTGCTTTTGTTGTTTGGCGGTAATCTTTGCAGAACTTTAACATTGACACAGCCATACGCTTGCACATTTACCAAACTTACTATACAAAGAAATGTTGTTATACTTATTGCGGATACAACATTGTATGATTACACATTTATATATATATATATATATATATATATATATATATATATATATATATATATATACTGTATATATATATATATATACATATATATATATATATATATATATATATATATATATATATATATATATATAGCGTGTGTATGTGTGTACAGTATATATAAGCATTCACTTTGCCTTATTTTTACTGAAAAGCATGAAGACCTAACTATCCTTAATTTTCTATGTACCTAATTTTTAACGTGATGCTATTACTGCAAACATCCATTATGAACACATAGATAGATAGATAGATAAATAAGTATATACAATAGTTTTGAATACATATAGCTTTCATACTAGGATGATAGAGAATATTATATTATCCGTAATCCACAGATAGCTTAAAATATATTTTTCAATCCGCCTTTCGGATAACATGCAATATGATATTCTCTATTGTATGAAAGCCACGTTTATTCAAAACTAATTCTTGATATATATATATATATATATATATATATATATATATATATATATATATATATATATATATACATATATATATATATATATATATATGTATATATATATATATATAT
>NC_090725.1:258236516-258241516 GCF_036898095.1 Palaemon carinicauda | reverse complement strand
TTTATTTAGAATATAGCTATATCAAACTTACGTTTGCGTATATATTTCCTAAATGTTTCTTCTTACATATGTTAAGTCCACTGGATTTGTTTATGAAATGAATCTCAAAGGTAAGGATCCATTTAGAGCAATGCGGTTTGAAGTAAAAAAAAAGCCAGAGGGTAATGGAGCGAGCATTTGAAAGATTCACCAAATGGGCAGAATAAAAGGGAGTCAGGGTTGAATAACACAAAAATTAAATTATAATTGTTTGTCTGGAGATGCTAATAGAAGTAACTGTGGGGAACGTAATGAGGATATTTATGAGGTTAAACGTTAAACAACGGAAGAAAGCTCGATGGTACAAAGAAACAAATACGAGAAAGAAATTACTGTTCATTTGCATTAAAGTAGCCTAAAGGTTATAAATGAGATTGAAAGAATTATAGGTACATATTATTCAACTATGTATCAGGGACGGCATTAAGTAGGATTTTTATTGAGAAACTAAGACAAATGACCGAAGACTCAATAAGGGAAGAGCAATGGACGCGTAAACATGAAGGGTGTGAGAAAGATAATTGAAAATAAGGGCCTTAATAAGCATTAGAACTTGCATCCAAGATTGAAGCGAATTACTTATTTTGTAAATGGTATTTGATGACCCTTTTTTGTGTAGGTTTATGAAGAGGTTATTGTTGTGGAAATTTTCTGATTTTGCAATCAACGTATCCTTACGGTATTGGGTGTAATGTGGATTTTCATGAGCAATCCCTGTAAAGTGTGAGTATTGTGTATGTAATGTTTGTGTGTGAACGAGGAAAGTTTCTAATGGAGTGGGTTAAAGGAATAAATGTTCTGTTGTAAATCGGAAAGGTGATAGAGGTGACTGAAAATTACTGTATATGGCTATAATAGTACTTTGTGAATCAGATGAAGTGCAAAGTATAACAGAGTATAACAAAGTATAACAGAAGACAGATGACGCAAGGACTGTGCTATGTCTCTTCGGCTTTTTAACATCTTTAAAGACAAACTGACACAAGAGGTCAGAAAAAGTTTGGTGACTGTAGCTGCGAAGTAGTTAGATTAGATAATGAGTTGTGGATAGATGGCAGAAGGATTGGTGTTTTCTGGTGATACTGCTCATTTGGGACTGCAGAAAAACTGCTTAACCTGGTAAAATAGTTTGCAAAAGGAGGAAATTTAGGATGACAAAGGTAATGGGAAACCAAAGCCATATCGTAATGAATGTTGATATAGATAGTGTAAGCAATTGACATGTATAATTATGTGGGAGGGCATAAATTGGATAATGAGTGAAGCAAGAAAGGTAGCAGGATGTGTACAAAAGCTTGGAAAAAATGTGGATGCCCTGGTGTGAATGCATGAAGGGATTGTCAAATCAATTTTCCTCTTGGGAAATGTAATGTAGGTGTGTACTGAGAATGAAACCAAAAAGGTGTGGAAATAATGAATGACAATAGGATAATATAATTCTGAAGGTAGGAGAGGAAAGACTAAATTGGATGGATATATGTCTTGAAAGAATACGTGAAAAGTATGACCGTGGTAATCAGGAAATGCAAGAGTATGCTCTAGCAAGTGGATAGCGAGAATGGTGCAGTGTATTTATGGGGGTTTGATGCAGTGCCTATGAGACCTCTGTGTAAGTGTTCTTGAAATTTTACCGTAAAGGTTGATCATCCTCGATCCAACAGATAAAGGATCAATGTGGCAGTTACTCCATTGATGTATTTTTCTGTATCAATCATCCGTTAAGTATATATATATATATATATATATATATATATATATATATATATATATATTTATATATTTATATATATATATATATATATATATATATATATATATATATATATATATATATATATATATATATATATATATATATTGAGAGAGAGAGAGAGAGAGAGAGAGAGAGAGAGAGAGAGAGAGAGAGAGAGAGAGAGAGAGAGAGAGAGAGAGAGAGAGAGAGAGAGAGAGAGAGAGAGCTGTGTGTGCAATGTTTAAGATGTGTATTTATGTACGTTTTTGTGTTATGCATAAGTCCATATTCAGACAATTGCCATGTTGTATTTTTTATGTTTATTTATATTTTTAACTGAAGTACTTATCTCAAAAATTCCTTATAGATTTAAAAGGAAAGGGTCCCTCGGGTTTCAACTTTCCATGTTCTCTAAATTTTGTACAAAGAGTTTGTTTCAAATATTATATGTGTGTTTTGTCCATGGCCCTTAATATTAGACTGTCAAGTTGATTAATAACAAAAAACAGACAAACGTAAAACTTTCTTATTCAACGTTAGTACTTTTAACTTTACTGGTGATTTTATACTTTTGTGACAAAGACTTTCGATTTTACGTCTGAACTTCATGAGAATAAAAGCGAAGCAGGAATTTTTTACGATATGTATTCTAGTGGTCGGAACATTAGTATTTCATTCAGTTCTTTCGATAATAAGCTTGAGGAAATCACGGGAATCTTCAACTTTGAGAGCTTACATCGATGAGTGTCCAGATTTGGCCTTTTAAGGTATGTAATTCGATATCCTACAGGCTATAAAAGCTGGAAGTCAAGTAATGGGGAACACGACCAAGTGAGAGGAGATATAATATAGAGCCCATTGTTGATGCGTGGGGACCCTATGTTCCTGCCAGACCCTTGCCGCCTCCTCGTCAGTCCCTTGCCCAGGCTTCGCCAGTCCCTCAGGGGCGTCTTAAAGCACCAAGTCTATTTCAGACATTTAATTCTTTTCCTGACTTTTGCCCTTTTATCTTAGGGTTCTATTTGGCCTTGAACCTTTGCTGTCATCCAGTCTGTCTCTCGTAGTATCGTTAGTTTTACCCACACGTTTTCTCTCCTATCTAGTCGACATATATCTATTGCTTCATTTGTTTTGGAGGAATTTTTCTCTCTTGACATTTGTGTGGTTTATAAGTCTTGAGCTTCTGATGTTTTCTTTTTTGTTCCTTTGCTTTTTCAACATATCAATGCTCTATTCTATGAGCGTTTGTCAAGAAATTTAGAGTGGTGTTTATGTCGATTCATTATGTGTTGTGTATTAATTATGTTTTAGCATCGTCAAGCATCATAGTATAATGAGTCAAAGAATTATTTGAAGAATCGAGATGACTTTATAGAGGGTCATTTCAGTACATTTTGAATACAATTCATTGTTAGTTATTGTTTTTCTCACAATATTTTCAATTCAAATAAATTATGAATACTCACACACAGGTATGTATAAAATGTACACATATACATATTTATGATAAATGTATACAAGTGTATATATATTTATAAATATTTATAAATGTATACATGTGTGTATACACACACACACACACACACACACACATATATATATATATATATATATACTGTATATATATATATATATATATATATATATATATATATATATATATATACTGTATATATAAATAAATGTATATCAATGTACATGTATTTCATGTATCCAAAAATCTTAAACTTATGTGCACATTTACCAAATGTTTAATTATTTACTAATCTTGTTATATACTTTATTGGTTTATTTGTCCTTGGTCGACAGTAAGTCCTTGGAGATTTGGTAACATCAGAACACAATTAAAACGCACTTCATAGATTTTTTATGGCCGTCTGCGTAAGTCATCCTAAACCAATTTATTATGCCTCGTAAAACTGCTTATAGACTCTCCACTCTCCTTATTTTCCAAAAATAGTATTTGAAATGACGCCAGGGTTGACAATAGAAATGCTGACTGGTTTTTATAACTGATATGTAAATATATTAATGTTGTTTATCTTTGGATAAGACAATAAAAGTCAAATTTCTATCGATTATACGATGACTATGCATTAACGGTTGTTACGGTAATAATAGTGTTTTAATACCAACGACAATTATGCAGTGTTTATGTTCATGATAAATGTGCATAGTGGCAATCACTTTTTTTATTTTACTACTACTATTACCAAGTAATGATATTTAGTATGAAAACAGTATTTATCCAATCGGTTGAGATACTGCTGCTAAAGAGTTATTGGATCCTTTGACTTGCCAGACAGTACTACATTGGATCCCTCTCTCTGGTTACGGCTCATTTCCTTTGCCTACACATACACCGAATAGTCAGGCTTATTCTTTCCACATTCTCCTCTGTCCTCATAAACCTGACAACGTTGAAATTACCAAACAATTCTTCTTCGCTCCAGGGGTTAACTATCGCACTATAATTGTTCAGTGGCTACTTTTTTCTTGGTAATGGTAGAAGAGGCGCTTTACCTATGGTAAGCATTTCCTCTAGGAGAAGGACACTCCAAAATCAAACCATTGTTCTATATATAATTTATATATGAAAGATCTAATTTAATGTTGTTACTGTTCTCAAAATATTTTATTTTGATTGTTGATTACTTTCACATAGTTAATTTATTTCCTTGTTTTCTTTCCGCACTGGGCTATTTTTCGATGTAGGAGCCTTTGGTTTATAGCATCCTGCTTTTCCAACTAGGGTTGTAGCTTAGCTTGTAATAATAATGATAATGATATTATCTCTATGACTTACAGATTCTTATTATAAAATCTTGTTATTAAATATGTTGAATAAGATTAAGAATGATATTCATAGTGCCACATGAACTTTAATCAATAAAAGGATTGATGTAAGAGGAAGCACAGTTATGACATGTAGGAATAATGTTATGGTATAGAGAAACAGAATTTAGTGTTTTAAGGTTGTTAATTTCCGAAACAGTAACGTCCATGAAAAAAATTATTACTGTGTTTGTACAGATATAGTTCATTATCAGTCGCCATTGTCATCGTGCTTACCATCATGAATATTCGCCATCGTATATATTCAACATGATCATTGCGAAAAAATAAGCAAGAAGAAAAAGATTTAGTTGAAGTCGGACATCAACCCTGAAAAAGGACCTTTTATGAGCGAACCGCTTTTCGCTTAAACTGCCAGACCCGATGGGGGTCT